>NC_043006.1:52989754-52994754 GCF_006345805.1 Octopus sinensis | reverse complement strand
AGATTCATCAGTAAGACACCTGTTATTCTGGGAGCGCACCTATATATATATATATATATATATATATATATAATATATATATACTTATATGCCTAAATACACACACACATTTATTCGTTTGTAATTATGCTTGTTGAAATATGTACTGATCTATTTGTGGATCGATATATTGCATGAATATTGACATAAGGATAAATCAGGCCCAGATCTATTCAATTACCACACACTACACACCAAATCACATTTATTAAAAATCCATGTACTTCCACTGCGTAGAATGTGAAGCAAAGATAATGGAAGTGTAGCATATAAGTAAGATGAGCGAAATAAATTAACACAGAAAAATATGATTCATGGAAATGTCATTCTTATCTTCTGGTATGAATCACCGTAAATCCTCGAGTATAATCTACATTTTTTTCCTAAAATTTAAATCTGAAAATCCCTAGTGCGTACTATATACGAGGTTAAAAATGAAAATTATTTTCAAAGCAATGTCCGAGTCCCTATTTGCTGTCCGGCAATGTTTATTCAGACGCATTTTGAGATATCGGGCGCGAAAATACCTTAAGCTAAGCCTGAAATCAATGAAGTCATAAAAGAATCATCCATAACTTGCAGTAAGCAACATGGGTGTTGTGTTCTTGAGCAAGGCACTTTATTTCACGTTGCTCCAGTTCACTCAGCTGTAGAAATGAGTTGCGACGTCACAGGTGCCAAGCTGTATCGACCTTTGTCTTTCCCTTGGATAACACTGGTGGCGTGGAGAGGGGATTCTGGTATGCATGGGCGACTGCTGGTCTTCCATAAACAACCGTGCCCGGACTTGTGTCTAGGAGGGTAACTTTCTAGGTGCAATCCCATGGTCATTCATGACCGAAGGGGGTCTTTTATTACTGTTATTACTGTTATTTCTTTATTTTCTGCAAACAAAATGCACAAAAAAGCTACACGTTTGCATTATGTTATATATACAATAATAATAAAGGACATTACCGTATACATTTTTACAAACAGAGGACGTTATATATACCTCCTTGACTCAAGTTAGAGAAGGGTTGCATATTATACACAAGGCTCAGGTTTTTCAGAGTTACAGTCCCCTAAAAATCCCCTGCGCATTATACTCAAGGGCGGATTATACTCAAGGATTTACGGCACGAGAAGTATGAATTAGAATAAACAAAATGGTATGATCACTAATCTGACTAATACTATATATTTTATAAGCTTCAAAATTTGTCAAATGTGATTTCTAGAGTGTTGGGTGAACAGAAACTTTAAAGGAGTGTGAAATAATTGATATTAGAATAACAGGAGCAATTAGAATGGGAAGATATTCTTGAGAGGACCAATGTCTCAGTATTCGCAACAATTATTCTCATCCCTACCTTGCGGTACACGGCAGCGAACCTTGATACGAGAACAGGGGCTGAAGTCACAGGGGCAATTAAGGTGCTAAAATTTAGTAAGGCTACTGGGGAGAATGGGGGTACTGCTGACCGAATTGGTCAGCAATATTAAAGGCTTAACTAGAGAAGGTAGAATCTTGTTGACTCGAAAATGCCAGTTAGCTTGGACCTCTGAAAAACCACCAAATCAATGGCAATTCAGAGTGACAGTTCCAATTTTTAAAAAAGAGAGACGGGAGAGAGTGCTGACTACAGAGGAAACTCTTTCTTGAGCCTCCTTGGTAAAGTCTATCCTAGAAAAGGGATGAAGGGAAATTATTGAGTCCAAGTTAGCTGAAGAACAGTGTGGCTTCTGTCTTGGATGCAGAACAACCGACCAAATATTCATTGTACGGCAGGTCTTCGAGAAATTGTGGAATATTGGAATATTGCTTCGTAGGCCTCGAAAACGCATATAACCGATTACTGCGGAACATGCAGAGGAAGATTTTGTAGAAGTTAGAGATTATTGAGTAACTTATGGTTGTCCCGAAATCCATTCACAGATGCCTACATGCTTATACTCGGGTAAACGGTGCTAAGCCCAAACCTTTCTACGTGTGTATTGAACTTCAACAAGGGTGTGTATTGTCACCTCTCCCTTTCATAACATTTATGAACTTAATTGAAAAGCGCAGGTGTTGTGGAAGTGGTTTCACAATGGGTGGATGTAGGATCGGTCGGATGATATTTACATATTACACACACACACACAAACGTGCACACGCACACGCATATACACATACGTGTGTCTATCTAGATACATATATATATATATATAATATATATATATATATATATTATATATAATATATATATATATATATATATATATATATATATATATATATATATAGCAGCAGCAACAGGGTAAATGTTCTTAAATTTTCTCCTGATTTACGGAATTACTACTATTTTGCGGTTGAAGCCTTGGCTGTTATTTCTAGTGGGTTGAACGGCCTATCATGGCCGTTCCTTAATTTGCTGTTGAATTTATAAATAGTCTCTGACTATTTCCTTTTTTCTCACTAGACCGCTGGTAGCAAAATAATTTCTGCTGAATTTTTTGCTACCCTATATTGATTAATTATATATATATATATATATATATATTATATATAATATATATATATATATATGTAAACAGTAAAAAATAAATACAGACATGGACAAGAACATGAAACACCAAAGAGACGACACAAGAACCACAGGACGGGACATTCGAAGCCCTCAGTCATCAGTCTGATTAATCTTGAGATTGCTCCGATCTGGGCAGCCCCCAAAGGAAAATCTAAGCCAAGCGCATTAGATCCCTTGGAAGAAAGCTTCGAATGTATACAACAAGAGGACGGAAAACGAACGAAGTACAAGAACAAAAATACAGAATACGTGACACCAATAGGGAAAGCACGAATAAGAATACAAAAACGTAAAAACAATAACGGTAAAGATAAAAAACAAAACAAAACCAGGACGTAGGACAAGGGTCTTTCGACAGGACGAGTTGAGTTGGGGCTGGCTTATGAAGTAGTGCCTAATGGCCGCAGGGAGACAAACAAATACGTGTTGCTTCGACTACTGCTGGAACGAAAAGGGCGCCCAGCAGTGGCTAGCGGTCACGTGAGAACAAAAGACAGGAAAAAGGGACAGATGAAGAGAGAGAGAAGGTGGACGAGGGAGGAGAAGAAAGAGACAGATCGAGGGGACTGGAGGTGAGAGAGATAGAGAAACGTAGAAGGGGGGACGGATGGAGAGGGAAAGAAAGGAAGGGGAATAAGGGAGGAGAGAGAGAGAGAGAAAAAGAGACAGATCAAGAGTCGTATCAATGCTAGAGAAAAAATATACTTATCGTATAAGGACAATTGTGGATATATATATATATATATATATACATGAATAATAGATTATATATATATATATATATATATATATATATATATATATATATATATATATATATATATACTTATATGCCTAAATACACACACCACATTTATTCGTTTGTAATTATGCTTGTTGAAATATGTACTGATTTATTTGTGGATCGATATATTGCATGGATATTGACATAAGGATAAATCAGGCCCAGATCTATTCAATTACCACACACTACACACCAAATCACATTTATTAAAAATCCATGTATTTCCACTGCGTAGAATGTGAAGCAAAGATAATGGAAGTGTAGCATATATGTAAGATGAGCGAAATAAATTAACACAGAAAAATATGATTCATGGAAATGTCATTCTTATCTTCTGGTATGAATCACCGTAAATCCTCGAGTATAATCTACATTTTTTTCCTAAAATTTAAAGGTCAAATCCCTAGTGCGTACAATATACGAGGTTAAAAATGAAAATTATTTTCAAAGCAATGTCCGAGTCCCTATTTGCTGTCCGGCAATATTTATTCAGACGCATTTTGTGATACCGGGCGCGAAAATACCTTAAGCTAAGCCTGAAATCAATGAAGTCATAAAAGAATCATCTATAACTTGCAGTAAGCAACATTTATTAAACGATATTACTGTTATTACTGTTATTTTTTTATTTTCTGCAAACAAAATGCACAAAAAAGCTACACGTTTGCATTATGTTATATATACAATAATAATAAAGGACGTTACCGTATATATTTTTACAAACAAAGGACGTTATATATACCTCCTTGACTCAAGTTAGAGAAGGGTTGCGTATTATACACAAGGTTTAGGTTTTTCAGAGGTACAGTCCCCTAAAAATCCCCTGCGCATTATACTCAAGGGCGGAATATACTCAAGGATTTACGGCACGAGAAGTATGAATTAGAATAAACGAAATGGTATGATCACTAATCTGACTAATACTATATATTTTATAAGCTTCAAAATTTGTCAAATGTGATTTCTAGAGTGTTGGGTGAACAGAAACTTTAAAGGAGTGTGAAATAATTGATATTAGAATAACAGGAGCAATTAGAAGTGGGATAAGAAAAAAAAAAGATGAATAACTATATGACTCAAATAGACTAGATTAATGTTGAACTAAATGAGATGTAGATAGTAACCACTTCGAATGTCCTCTCGTGTATACACGAGGGTGACAAATGTAAGTTCAGGTAAAACACTTCATTAGATGCTATTGGTTGTCAAACTGCATCTGTTGGGGTAATAACTCTTCCTCTATACGAAATGCTACTCAGCATAGTCTCTAATTCAAGAGATGCCTTTGCACTATCGTTGAATCCAATTCTACAATCCTCTTTGAAAAAACTTCGGGCGTGCACTGTTGTGCTTACTTCTTCATGGCTACTTTCACTTTGCCTGTGTCTTCAAGTCGTTGAAGACTGTCCTCAGAATGTGCCAGACACGGACTGCATGTCCGTTGAGGTATCTCTGACTAGCCTAATCCGCTGATTGACTAGTTTGTTTCTCAAACTAGATGTGTTGTCACACATTGTCATGGTGAATGGGCAGTGTTTTCAGATTCTTGTTCAGTATCTTCCACCTAATATTTTCTCTAACATTTCTGAGTATCTCCATGTACCACACGCTGTTTACTGTTCAGC
>NC_043006.1:52952254-52984754 GCF_006345805.1 Octopus sinensis | reverse complement strand
TTTCTTGGCCTTGCATTTAGTTTTCCATGTGGCTAACACCTATTAAGTTTTCCCGCACGTATGCATTTCATCGTTTTCTATCTATCTATCTATCTATCTATCTATCTATCTATCTATCTATCTATCTATCTATCTATCTATCTATCTATCTATCTATCTGATGGTCTGTCTGTCTGTCTGTCTGTCTGTCTGTCTGTCTGTTATCAGTGACATATACATTACGTATACTCACCGTGTATTTCCCGTTAGGCTGCGAAAACACAGGGTGATTTTAAGACACCCGAAAGTCATGGACAGGCGAGGTAATTCACCTCTAATCACACAAAGGAATGATGGACATCGATGTTTCATCATTTTTTGCCACATTTGAATATATATATATATATATATATATATATATATATATATATATATATATATATATATATATATGTGTGTGTGTGTGTTGTGTGTGTGTGTGTGTGTGTGTGTGTGTGTGTATGTGTGTGTGTGTGTGTGTGTATATACATACATACATAAAAATGTCGCTCATTTTTCAACAGTTCTGCAAGCACGGCACATTAGTTTTGTAACCCGTTAACTTTTATATTGCAGATATGTACCGGCTCAAAATTTCATTACCCTTTACTGCAGAGAGCAGGTTTTATATACCAAACAATCTTTTGTTTAAGAATGTCATGTTTTTGAAACTATTTTCTTTAGAGATATTTCAAACTTATTGAGGCAATGTGACTTACAGAAAATACCAATTGTATTTTTTGGTAGATATTTTTCAGCATTACTGGAATAACCAGGAAATTTAGTATTCCGTAGCGAAAAGCTTTACTGAAAATAGCACCATTATATATATTAGGTCGCCAAGTATGAAATTTGTAGTAAAATATATGGTAAACTTTGATAGCTGCTCATTATGTTCCATTATTATATTTGACAATCTCTATTTCTTGTTAGCAAGCTGACACATCTAATTCTTTATTCTAACTTGTTTTGCACTTTATAAAGTATTTATAAATCGTTTTTTGCTATTTTTGTTTAGAGATGGATAAGTCGGAAATTCGTTCAGTTTTGAAATAGGAGTTCTTTCATGGAAATACAGCATCAGAAACAGCTCGGAATATTAATGGAGTAGTTCATTCTAATGTTATTACGTAACAGACAGTATGAAATTGGTTTGCAAAATTTCCTTCTAGTAACTTTGATATTACAAATGAGCAACGCGGTCGACCAGAAAAAAGGTAGATAATGACGAAATGAAAGCCACCGTTGAATCAGATCCATCTCAAAGTGCCAGTGAACTATCGTTGCTGTTTGGTGTTAGCAAACCTAGTTCACCTAGTTCAAATCGGTAAAGTAAAAAAGTTGGATAAATGGGTTCCACATGAACTCAATAAAAATCAGAAACAGCAACGTTTGGAAGCCTGTATTATGCTACTTTCTCGTCACAAAAATGAATAATTTTTTTATCGAATTGTAACATGTGATGATAAATGGATCCAATACAACAACCATAAACGTTCAGCACAATGGTTAGGCAAAGACAAGCCACCAAAACACAGTCCAAAGAGTAAAATTCATCAAAAGAAGCTGATGGTATGTGTTTGGTGGTTTGGCGCAGGTGATCCATCATGATTTCATTAAACCTGGCTCATCAATCACGGCCGGAGTTTATTGCAGCCAACATGACCAAATGATGCAGAAACTTAAAAAAAAAAGAAAGAAAAAAGAACAGCCTAGATAAATTCAACAGATCCACTCCTATTTTATTGCAAGACAATGTCAGATCACGCATCACAAAAATGACATTGACGAAACTACAAGAGATGGAGTTGAGAGTTCTCCATCATCCACGATCCTCACCTGATCTTGTCCCCACTGACTACCACTCCTTCCAGAATTTGGATAACTTTTTGATAGGAAAAAAATTTAATTCCGACGATGTTGTAAAAAAGGCCTTCCAAGGACTCTAGATTGCCAGGCTTTTACAGTTCTCTGCTGGACAAACTACCACTGAAATAGCAAAAGTGTATTGACAATATGGGTGCATACTTTGATGAATAAAACTGTTCATTGTATTTATAAAACATAAGTAAACTTTTTTTCTTTTCTACAAATTTTATATTTGACGACCTAATATATATATATATATATATATATATATATATATATATATATATATATATATATATATATATAAGAAATAGTGGTACAACGAGGCACCAATGTTTGCTGGAAATAGCAGTCGATAATGATACAATGCTGTGTAAAGCTTCACTGAAATGTATATTGGGAAATATATATATATATATATATATATATATATATATACATTATTTACATTTGACGGATATTTGTCCTCGTCTTGTTTGTTGTTAACAGAACGTTTCGTGCTCGTAATCACAGCGCCATATGCCCGTGGGCAATTATGGAGTGAATTTTAGGGCTTATAAATCTAATATTCTCCTATCCTTCTTTAATACCAGTTCCCATATGCTGTTCATATCTTCACTCTGTCTGCTCAGGAGGTTGTTGTGTCCTAGCATATGTGCTGCTTTTTTTAGTTTTCGTATTTTCCAGAGGTCTTCTCTGTCTAGTATTTTAACTTCATCCCACAGGGGGAGGTGGTCTCCATTTTTCCATACCCGATTGATCAATATCTCCTCATGTCACAGCCTTGCAATGTTCTTCTAGCCTTATTTTGAGGGGGTGCAATGTTTTGCCGTTGTATATAACCTACTACAGCCGCGTGGGATGGAGTACACGCACTTTTTGGTTATGTTCTCTTCTATTGGTGCTTTTACCCGAAAGAGATATTTGCGAAGTGTTGTATTACTCTTGAATACTGTCCTGATGTCATGTGGGCCGCATATCTTTTTTAACTTTTCAGAGAGGCCTTTCCCATAGGGTAGACAGACTGTGGACAGTTTATCGGTTTCATCCTCTCTTTTCTTCATAATTGGAGTGGATAGTATGTTTTTGGCGTAGTTGTTGCTTAATAGATTGCTATTGAGCTTGATCATTTCTTCGTGGTGTGTATCACGATCGCTACTTATATTCTTTGCACGATCTTTTAGGCACTAAGCAATCCCTCTCTTTACACTGTATGGATGATGGGAATTGAAGTTGAGGTATCGTCCTGTGAAGGTCGGCTTGCGGTATACAGATGTCCTGAATCCATACTTGGCGGGCGTTATTAATACGTCCAGGAATACTAATTGATTGTCTTTTTCCTTTACCATTGTGAACTGTATGGATGTCTTTATTGAGTTCACATGATCTAACAGCACTTGGACATCATTCTGGTGGGGCCAGAGTCGCAGCCATAGGGTTGGTTTTAGTGGTGTTGATCCTAAAGCCACATTCTCAAAGTATTCCATATATATATTGGCTAATATCGGTGATAATGGCGAACCATAGCTAAACCCTCTTCTTGTCGATATGTATCAGTGTCAATGCGTCAAGTCAGCTCTGTCTTTAATCGAGCAGACAGAGTGCAGATATGAATAGCATATGAGAACCGGTATTAAGGAAGGATATGAGAATATTAGATTTATAAGCCCTAAAATTCACTCCACAATTGCCCACGGGTATATGGCGTGGTTAAGAGCGCGGGCTACTAAACCCAAGATTCTGAGTTCAATTCCAGGCAACGAAAAATACCTTAGGGATGAGTACCAGTGTTAGCAACAAACAAGAAGAGGACAAATGTAAATAATGTACATAATTACTCATCTCTTATATATGCATATATATATATATATATATATATATATATATATATATATTGGAAGGTTTGGAGATGATGTACAGGTATTATATATTAGAAGAAATGAGGTACTCAGAAAATCGGATGGTTTATATTTACGATCCTACCATCCGATTTTCTTAGTACCTCATTTCTTCTAATATATATATATATATATATATATAATATTCATTGAGAAAAGGAATATTGATATTCATTTTACATATGAACATAACAAAAGATATTGTATTTCACAGTTAATTATCAATAATCTATATTTAATTCGATTTTATAATTTTCAATTGTAAACTGGATTTGACCAAGATATTTATCAAGCAATAGAAAGAAATTTAACAGAAATCCGGGAAGTTTTAACAATATACTGTCAGGGGAAAGAACTCTATACTTTTCAATTTGTCTGGAACTATATTCTGAGTGCTTTCGTATATTATTTGTACTAAGAGATGTTTATTAGAGAATTACTCATCATCAACACTATTATCACTGTCACAAACAGTACTACTATAGTTTTCGGCGTCGTGCCTTTGTATATATATATTAAAAAAATCATTACATGTTCAATGAAAGGCGGCGAGCAGGCAGAATCGTTAGCACACCGGGCGAAATGCTTAGCGGTATTTCGTCCTCCGCTACGTTCTGAGTTCAAATTCCGCCGAGGTCGACTTTGCCTTTCATTCTTTCGGGGTCGATTAAATAAGTACCAGTTACACACTGGGGTCGATGTAATCGACTTAATCCGTGTGTCTGTCCTTGTTTGTCCCCTCTGTGTTTAGCCCCTTGTGGGTAGTAAAGAAATAGGTATTTCGTCTGCCGCTACATTCTGAGTTCAAATTCCACCGAGGTCGACTTTGCCTTTCATCCTTTCGGGGTCGACAAATTAAGTACCAGTTGCGTACTGGTATCGATCTAATCGACAGGTCCCCTCCCCACAAAATTTTGGGCCTTATGTCTAGAGTAAAAAAGAATCGTTCGTACGCTGGGCGAAATACTGAGCGGTATTTCGTCTGCCGCTACGTTCTGCGTTCAAATTCTGCCAGGGTCGACTTTCACCCTTTCGGGGTCGATTAAATAAGTACCAGTTACGCACTGGGGTAGATATACACGACTAGGCCCCTTCCCCACAAATTTCCAAGGCCTTGTGCCTAGGGTAGAAATAATTATTTACAGTTCTATATTTAAGAGATGAGGAATTATGTACATTATTTACATTATTTACATTCGACGGATATTTGTCCTCATCTTGTTTGTTGTTAATACAACGTTTCGGCTGATATACCCTCCAGCCTTCTTCAGATGTCTTGGGGAAATTTGTAACCTGGGTTCACATTCCTAAGGCATATTTCGATGTTATTATTATTATTATTATTATTATTACTAATATTATTATTATTATTATTATTATTATTATTATCATTATTATTATTATTAAAGAAAATATATTTTTATTGTTATTGTTTCTGTCACTGCTTGGAATCGAACTCGGAACCACTACACCATATGCCCACGGGCATAGTGGTTAAGAGCGCGGCCTACTAACCCTAAGATTTCGAGTTCGATTCCAAGCAGTGATCTGAACAACAACAACAACAACAACAACAACAGCAGCAGCAGCAGCAGCAGCAGCAGCAGCAGCAGCAGCAGCAGCAACAACAACAACAACAACAACAACAACAAAAATAATAATAATAATAATAATAATAATAACAACATAAAAAAATACCTTCGGAATGAGAACCCAGGTTCGAAATTTCCCCTAGACACCTGAAGCAGGCTGGAGGGTATATCAGGGATGAAAGGAAAAGGTGATCTCAGAGGCTTTTAAAATCAAAATGTAAAGAGCTGGAAGTAAATACTGCAAGATGCTCAAATGATTCTGATAGTTTGCTGCCTTCAAATAAGCGAACCTCAGCGGAATTTGAACTCAGAGCACAGAGACATATAACTAAAGATCTCATGGCATTTGATTTGATGCTCTAAAGATTATTAATTTATCGCAATTTGAATTGTTTGTAAACTAAGCATAATGTTAGAAATTTTGTAGTAGAGAATAGTCAATTGAATCAATCCCAGTACTTGACTGGTACTTTATTTTGCCGAGCTCTGAAAGGTGAAAGGCAGGATTTAAACTTAGAACGTAAAGGAACATAAATAAATGCCGTGAGGTACCGTAAATCCTCGAGTATAGTCCGCCCTTGAATTTAATACACAGGGGATTTTTAGGGAGCTGTACCTCTGAAAAACCTAAACGCACTCCTTCTCTAACTTGAGTCGTGCGTAATTAAGCCAGCAGCACCTAGTCGAACAAACATTTCCGCGCATGCGTAATACAATAATGGTGGTGTTCTTAACTGATATATGGGAATGTAAATATGTTTGCAAATTGTTTTTGTTACATGTTATTCTGTGTTCTGAATACTTTTATTTTAATAAATATAAAGATGTGTACGATCACCCTTGGACGGTTTTGAATGACCATAGAAAGTGCGAGCCCTCTAACTGAAAAATTGTGGATTTGTATAAAGGACACACACACGCAGACATTTTGCCGTTTATATATATAGAGATTCGATATAAACATAAAAAATAGACATATAAGTAATTGAAAATTGAGACAATAATAAAAGCAAGATATAATTTGAAAAAAGAAACCGTTATTGTAAGTTGGGTACCCGAAGTCGCATATGTGTGAGAAACCTCTCCTTAATCAAATTGTTTTCTACAACTTTGATCTTCTCCTTTATCATTTCTCCTACCCTGTGGTGTAGTAGTCGTAATTTCTCGTTCCAAATTTCCCTTGACAAAAAAAAAAAAGACTTCATTGCTTTCAGGCTTAGCTTTAAGGTATTTTCGCGCACGACATTACAAAATGCGTCGGAATAGCCAAATAGAGACTCGGACATTGCTTAGAAAATATTTTTCATCTTTAACCTCGTATATAGTACGAACTAGGGATTTTGAGTTTTAAATTTTGGGGAAAAAATGCAGATTATACTCGAGGATTTACGGTATTTTGTCTGCCGTTCTATTCTGTTAATTCAATAAACAACAGCAACAACAACAACAACAATAATGGTTTCGAATTTTCCACAAGGGCAGCGATTTTGGGGAGGGGATGAGTCGATTACATTGACCCCAGTGTTCAGCTGGAACTTAATTTATCGACCCCTGAGAAGATGAAAGACAAAGTCGATCTCGGTGGGATTTGAGCTCTGAACATGCTAACGGATAAAATGAATTAAAATAAAATAAAAAAGTAGATTTTTATATTAATCACTAAGGATTCACAAAACGCTTGACGATGGTATAGGACGATTCAAAATCGGGTTACGTAAAAGTGTGTGGACAATAAAATAACAGAAAGAAAGAACAAAAAAAAATCATCCCTCACAAGGAGTCTTATGAGATGTGCTCGTGGAAGCGCCACAAAACCATGATCACCTTTATTGCTAGTGCAAGTGCTTTCTCTCTGTCCTCCTCCAATTTGCAGGTGCATCCTCAGGGCAAATCTTTTCCACACTAACCTCCCTTTCAACAAATTTGTTGCGAGTTAGCACATCTTTTTCCCTGCTGACTTTCCTTTTCAAGTGAAACGTGAAAAAATTGATGGTGGGTTGGCCAAAGGAGGAGAGAACTATCTTCAGTCCTTTTAGTCTTGTTCACCAGTCTTGTTCGGGCACTAGACAAGTGCATGCAGAAGTTTCGTTGTTCTTCAAGCATTTCAGGCAATCCTGTCTGACAGCGCTACTGTAGCGGTAGAATTTATCCCAGAGCGGCCACGCAACCCCGTAAAATTGGCTGGCCAGGGATTTTTAGAAATTATCCATAGGCGCGATCCGATCCAGGATTGCATATCTGTCAAAGAGACGAACTGCGGAAAAGAGAGTCAGACAGATCGCGACTACGTCTGCTCACCATCAAAGAAATGGTGGAGATGTCGCAGCCTCAGTATATGCTTGCGTATCATTAGTCACGGAATACTTGGTCTTCAAGCAAATGGAATATCTGACCAGTGGAATGTGTTCGCTGCATAGAAAGAAGAACAGGAACTTTGGTTCAGCAAGACGTGAACTGGGGAAAAGAACGACGGTCAGGTTATGATATTTAACGGACATATTTCTGGGTTAGGTTGGCTATCCTGCTCGTCCCAGTTTTTCCCCACTGAACCAAACCAGTCTTCGAGCTGCAAGCTCATTGACTTTTCTTTGTTGATTTTTACTCCTGCCACCACAATATTGCCGATCAACTCATTGTTCTTAGTGTCCACCACTATGATGGTGACCTCGTCCATGTCTGTCGACACCGTTCTAGTTTGTCTGCGATGACACTTAAAGCTTCTAATTTCTACCAAGCGCCGTCGCTGTATGCTCAGCCTTGAAAGGGACCACATATTCTGGGCAAAAATATTTTATACATTCATAAACCCCTCTGTGGTCTTAACCAAAACTATATTCCAGGCGCTTTATTCAGGTCCAAGTTCTCGTACTATCCACATATTGGTTGGTGAAGCGTGTCTTTCTAAAATAATAATTCGATTAACCCATTATACCCCCATTTGAAAACCCCGAGCTTGCACAAGTTCCTGAAGTCAGATATTCCGTCCAGTCCCTTCATATATATCTTACAAGGGTGGCTTTTTTTGCTTTTCTTTTGTTTCTTCTTTTTTTTTTTTTTTTAAATTTTTTATTTTGTCAGTCCTTCTCATCATACATTTGAATTTATATTGGGAGGCGGACAAGGTAATACTGCTTAGAAGAGGAGGGCATCGGTATTCTCCAGTTCTGAATCTGAAGGCATAAAGAGCTTCCCGGTAGTGCTGAAAAAGTAGCCCCAAACACCCATTGAGTTGTTGCTGATTTCGGCTACTCTCGCTTTCTCTACGGGAAACTACGAACCAGAACTTTATGCCACTTTCAATAGCTCAGATTATCATCTTTTTATATTACACTGGCCCATGTACTGAATGCTTTCTGCATTATCTGCGTCTGATGAGGCGAGTGTTTCTCTTCTACAGGAGAAGAAAAAAAAAAAGAAAAAAGAAGCTATAAATTGCTGTCTCGTCAGATTAACTGGGGCAAAGCGCGATGCGAAGTAGTTACAGGTGTCAGAGTAATGACACACCACCACCACCATCATCATCATCATCGTCGTCGTCGTCGTCATCATCATCGTCATCGTCGTCGTCGTCATCATCATCGTCATCATCATCATCATCATCGTCATCTTGTCTCGGTCTTGTCTCACTGTAACTGGTCTTGTCTCGGACTAGTTACAGTGGAACTGTGTTAGTGACCAGGTCACTGAGAGTGCGATGAAAATTTTAACACCAAATAATAAACAATTAAATGAAGTTAATAGTTAAAAAAAAATATTTTTGAGTCTTCCACGCTGTAAATGCTTTATAGTTGAGGTTTTAGTTAAAAAGCGAATAACTGCATGGGAGACAACTGCTGATGCCTTAATGTCTTCTTTCCCCACACAACAATTATAGTTACTCCCCTTTAACTCTGCGTTTTTTAAATATCAATAGAAAACATATCGATAATAAAAATCATTTGATCTTTAACGCAACAAACATCGCTCTGTGTAATTTGTTCAGTACGAAATAAAATATTAAAGTTTTAAATCCAGGACAAAGAAGGCATAGAGGAAGATGTGACGCAAATGGAATTTACAAAATGTTTGCTGGAATCAAGGCGACAAAAGCGATACTGTAATTTTGAAAAGCTTTAAATGTTTTACATAAACGTTTGTTTGTATATGTGTATGTCAACAGTTTGGTTTGATAGTCATGATAATGCAATGGAAATTCTAGTAAAGGAGTTGTTCTGTTGGTAGTGGAAAAGCATATATTCGTGGTAGATATTGTAATTGTGTTTATTCAAGAATACAGAATTGCTAGTGATATTGGTGTTGACGGTATTGGTCCAAGGACACAGTGTAGGTGTGTGTATGTGTGTGGGGATATTTTTGGAGTAAAGAACACAACAATGGTGATGTTGATAATAGTGAAAGTGGTTGTAATATAAGTATAGTTTGTTACTTTCGAAATTGATGAAGGTGATAAGTTGAGAATTTAGTGATGTAAAGGATGCAACAACAATGGTGGGTGGTGGGTGGTGGTGTTAGTTCCGGTGCTGCAGTGGACAACGGCAGACGAAATATCGCTAAGCATTTCGCCGGGTGTGCTAACGTTTCTGCCAGCTCGCCGCCTTATATCTATCTATCTGTCTATCTATCTATCTATCTATCTATCTATCTATCTATCTATCTATCTATCTATCTATCTATCTATCTATCCATCCATCCATCCATCCATCCATCCATCCATCCATCCATCCATCTATCTATCTATCTATCTATCTATCTATCTATCTATCTATCTATCTATCTATCTATCTATCTATCTATCTATCTATCCATCCATCCATCCATCCATCCATCCATCCATCCATCCATCCATCCATCTATCTATCTATCTATCTATCTATCTATCTATCTATCTATCTATCTATCTATCTATCTATCTATGTTTTTGTCCATCCATCCATCCATCCATCCATCCATCCATCCATCCATCCATCCATCCATCCAACTGCATGTACATACGTACTTATGTATATTATATTAGAAATAACAATTGATATCTACAAATAGCTAAATGAAATATATAGAATATATAGATTAATTCATCATTATATCTAATAATATAATATACATAACTGATACATCAGGGTACATAATTAAAGAATACACAGCTAATACACATGTGAAGGCGCATGGCTCAGTGGTTAGAGCGTCGAGCTTACGATGGTGAGGTTGTGAGCTCGAATACCGGACCGGGCTGGGTGTTGTGTTCTTGAGCAAGGCACTTTATTTCACGTTGCTCCAGTTCACTCAGCTGTAGAAATGAGTTGCGACGTCACTGGTGCCAAGCTGTATTGTCGTTTGTCTTTCCCTTGGATAACACTGGTGGCGTGGAGAGGGGAGGCTGGTATGCATGAGCGACTGCTGGCCTTCCATAAACAACCTTGTCCGGACTTGTGTCTAGGAGGATAACTTTCTAGGTGCAATCCCATGGTCATTCATGACCGAAGGGGGTCTTTACTTTTTACACATGTACATAATATATAAAATGCAAATCCAGGATAAAACTCTTGTAGATGTTTTACTAAATACAACGGGCATCAGCAAGAAAAAAACAACAACAAAAATCAAAACAAGACAAAAAAAAAGAGCAACCAGAGACGTGATTGCAAGTTTTAATCTCAGATTAAGCAGCATAGCTGAAGAAATATGGGTCAATACTATTGAATTGACAAGAATAGGTGATTCAATGTAACAACTTTTTTTCTAAGGAAAGATCGTTATTATGAAAAATACTCGATCGACATTAAGATGACAGTGAAGGTGGTATTAACTAGGATGAAACATTTTAATGGCGTATGAATTTTAACTAGCACGAAAGGTTCAGAAGAAAAGATAGATCCAACCAAAGTTTAAAGTCGTTGGTAGACACGTACAGAGGGATAAATATATTGGACGAATATATTCGGTTATTGTCATCAGTAATGTTTTTAGAACTTACTCTCTCCCTTTTTACTCCTTTACTTGTTTGAGTCATTCGACTGCGGCCATGCTGGAGCACCGACTTTGGTCGAGCAAATCGACCCCAGGACTTATTCTTCGTAAGCCTAGTACTTATTCTATCGGTGTCTTTTTGCCGAACCGTTAAGTTACGGGGACGTGAACACACCAACATCGGTTGATAAGCGATGCTGGGAGGACAAACACAGACGCACAAGCACACACACGCACGCACACACACATATACACACACATACACACACATATATATATACGACGGGCTTCTTTCAGTTTCCGTCTACCAAATCCACTCACAAGGCTTTGGTCGACCCGAGGCTATAGTAGAAAACACTTGCCCAAGGTACCACGCTGTGGGACTGAACCCGGAACCATGTGGTTGGTAAGCAAGCTACTTACCACACAGCCATTCATACATACTGCGCCTTTTTTTTTTGAAAGTTTAAGTAGAGTTTAAGTGTTTCGATACCAATCGTGAAACACTATCTTCACGAAAAATAATTGAAAAGTAAGTGTTAACTTTTCATAAAGATGCTTTATAAAGATTATTAGATATACTTAGGATCTGTGCTTATCTAGCATGTCAGTTGCTCTGAAGTGATGTGTTTAAACTGAAACAGTTACTTCATGAAACATCTATTCTAGCCATTTAAAAACATAGATCTATTAAATTCTCTTTAAATTTCTTTCATGTGGTATCTAATATTTCGCCGTATTACTGCAACCTGGTCACTGACATAATTCTACTGCAACTGTAGATATATTTATAGTGAGGATAAAAACTAACAATATCAGCTTTTTATGTCTCGACATACGCGAACAAGTCAATACTTATGCTTTACTGTTGACGCCACAATAAGATCAGAATAGTTTAAAGTAGTCCCTGTTACTTGCTGAAATAATATTTCAAATTTTAGCACAAGGTCAGCAACTTTCGGGGAAGGGGATAAATCGATTTTATTGACCCCGCTACCACGCAAAAAAAAAAAAAAAATAAATAAAAGAAAGAATCAACTGGTACTTATTTTATTGAACCCGAAAGGATGAAAAGCAAAGCTGACCTCGGCGGAATTTGAACTCAGAACGTAAAGACATACGAAATACCTATTTCTTTACTACCCACAAGGGGCTAAACACAGAGAGGACAAACAAGGACGGACAAACGGATTAAGTCGATTATATCGGCCCCAGTGCGTAACTGGTTCTTTATTTATCGACCCCGAAAGGATGAAAGGCAAAGTCGACCTCAGCGGAAATTGAACTCAGAGCGTAAAGACAGACGAAATACCTATTTCTTTACTACCCACAAGGGGCTAAACACAGAGAGGACAAACAAGGACAGACAAACGGATTAAGTCTATTATATCGACCCCAATGCGTAACTGGTTCTTTATTTATCGACCCCGAAAGGATGAAAGGCAAAGTCGACCTCAGCGGAATTTGAACTCAGAGCGTAGTGGCAGACGAAATACCACTGAACATTTTGCCCGGCGTGCTTACTATTTTACCAGCTCTCCGCCTTACTTGCTGAAATAATGAAAGTAATATCGATCGTTTTTATCTACGACATAATTATTTCTACTTAATTTTTTTTAATGAATTCTGCTTTAAATATGTCAACACCAGTTTAGCTAGTATTACAAATTCTTATGAAATCTAATAAATTTACTTTATATCAACCCAGCAAATTCTGTGAAGCGGCCGAAATAGGATGATGCATATGTAAAACATTTAATTACAAAGAATCTAGAAAATCCATTTCAATCCAAATCTATTCGTATGCCAAGAATTATCAGCTTAGTATTGGTAAGAATCGGTAGCTCGTGATAGTGTTATGGTTGTGGACACTACTTAGGTTTCAACGACGAGAATTTTGTAGTTCGGTCAACTGAACCACCCACTAATTGAATTTATGTGGTTAAATAGAAGAATTCTGAATTCGCTCGCCACACAACTTCATTCCTATTGATATAAAAATTACATCAAATTTGGTTCTCTTGTGCTGAAGTCCAAATACCACTTGACCATTACTTTTATAGGTATATATCTAGACATACTTGGAAAAGGATGCGTGGCGTTCGATCAAATAATAATATAAATAATATATAAATATATGCATATATACATATGTATATATGAACATACCTACATATCTATGCATATATACATGCATATATGGGTACAGGACATAAAAAAATTGTTGAACACAATGAGAAACGAAAACATAAACACAAAAACATATAAACGAACTTTTTTCAAACAACGAAGAAACAGAGAAACGAGACAAAGAACATAAAGAATATTCCCCTTCTTCAGTTGTCCCTGTTTCATCTAATCACGCATGTATATATACACATATATGTAGGTATGTACATATATGTATATATGCATATATTTATATATTATTTATATTATATCTAGACATACTTGACAGATAGATATGACTGAATAACTGGCTTCAATACTGACATGAACTTTGAAGATGTATAAAAGGAAAAAGTTGAATGATACCACCTACTATATGCCAAAAACAATTTCTTGGTGTTGCACACTGAATGTAGTGGCGAAAGCCTTTATCTCCTGAGTTTCGTTTTTTGTATGAGTTTCTTGAAGAAAAACTTGGGATATTTTTTGTGTATTTTCCTGAAAGAAGGAAAATACACTAGTGGCAACAAGGAACATGACGCCCGTGCTTCGACATCATTTAGTGCATTCTTTTAGATTTGGTAGGATTTGAAATCTCTTCACTGATCAATCTGATATAATCTATCTAACTTGCACGACACTTTATCTGTAAGACCCAGCAAAATGTGTACGTTTGGCAAACCATGCTTTCCCACTGAATGGAATACATGTAATATGTGCAGTCTCAAGAAACAACACGTTTTTGTAATACGACTAGTAAATGGAATAACTTTCTAGCAAAACGCTCTGCCGAATATTTGTGTTGGTCTATAGTGTTGGTAATATTTGTGTTGGTCTATTTGACCAGGCATAAGTCCTGCTGTGATTTCCGGCCAATGCAGAATTATAGGTCAAAATAATTAAGAAAAGAGCTGCTATAGTAGGGCAGATGACATAGTAATATGCGAATATTCATGCGTGCTTCTCGAAACAAAGAATAAATTTTGTCAATTGAATCCTTATCTAGAAATATAAACAACGTCTCTGAAATACGAGGTGCATTAAAGCGCTGTTTTCATGAAGTCCTATGAGCATGAACTATTATTTAGCAGAATGTTTGTATCAGTTTATCCAAAATATTGCTAAAATGATTGGTGTAATCACCATGATAATGGAACATTTCCTAAAGGTCTTAGACAATTTCTTCTCTTACAGCTTTAGTATATATATATATATATATATGGCTAGAATTGTTAGATCATCGATCTAAAATACTTTGCTGTATTTGTTTTAGTTATTGTGTAGAATTATGGTAGATTGAATCGACCAAGAAATATTATTGAAACTTATTTTGTCAATCATTAAAGGATGACATACAAAATGATCACCACGGATTTAAATTCAAGTCATAACTGATGTAACTAAATACAAGATGTTTAGTACGACTTCCGACAAGTTAAGCCTCTCTTAACTTTTAAAACGATCTCTTATTATACTAATTTTTACTCTATCTTAAATTATATATATATATATATATATATATAACACCTTGATCACCTTGACCGACCAGTCCGTCGAGCGTCCATTTGACACCGCTGGTCACTGCACGCTATCCACTCCTCTCTGGATCGCGCCTTTCTCATCTACGTGATCCCAATCGCCCTCCTGAAATCGTAACTCCACCGTCGTGGAGGCCTTCCGAGTGGTCGTTTCCGCTTGCGCACGTACCACTCGACAACTGCGCGGGTCCACCGATTATTTGTGAGCCGGTTGACGTGTCCAGCCCATCTAAACTTGCTGCGTGTATATTCTACGATGACATCCCTCACGCCGGACTTATGTGCTCTCTCAACAAGATTCCAAGATTATATATATATGATTACACCACTGGTCGGTGCTGAGTTGTCAAACATTTAAACCAAATTTTCTCAAAACAACTTGTCCGACTGTCTCATAGGTCTCTCCTTTGAGAAACCCTGATTTAACCTAAATTTGAGACACCAGCAAAAGAAGAAATAAAGATAGACTTTTTTCTATTCCAAAGAAAAACGTTTCTATTCACACAAATGTGTAACCGAAGAGTTTAAAGTATCAGTAATGATAAGGGTGTTGACTGGGAGAACACAAACATGGTTTAAACAGTAAGCTTGGCAGGAAAGAAACGTGCCTTTAAAGAGTACAAGAACAGCAAAAAATGGAGGGTGCAGTTGTGTACAGGTTGACGGAAGAAAAGCAGGACAAAAACGATGCATGCAAATTTTGAAGAAAATATCTCTTTTGTATCTTACTTTTTTGGTCTCTTAAATATACTGCATTTTGTGGCATTATTTCAAACCATCCGGGTTTTTTTGTGCACATGCATTTTCTCGCGTACGTGTAATATCGATTGCAACAGCTGATGTATTTGCGCGTACAAATGCACGTTCCCACGGCTTCATCGATGGCATTATCACCTGGAATCGATTTTTGTAATTTTTTCAAGACTTATATGCCCTTTTCAAGCCTAGCCAGGCTGATGGGCCCGGTTTCCAGGTTTCTGTGCCGTATGTGTTCCCCCCAGCTGGACGGGACGCCAGTCCATCGCAGCGTTACCCAAGAAACAGAAAGAAAGAGTGAGAGAAAGTTGGGGTGAAAGAGTACAACAGGAATCGCCACCACCTCCTGCCGGACCCTCGTGGAGCTTTAGGTGTTTTCGCTCAATAAACACACACAACGCCTGGTCTGGGAATCGAAACTGCGATCCTCCGACCACGAGTCCGCTGCCCTAACCATTGGACCATTGCGCCTCCACATATCAATAGATAGTTAAGCTAAAGTGAAATGACCTTAGCCACCAGATAGCTGTAGACGCTACTCTTTTACGTATTTTGGACCAATGACTATGACTATCACAAACATTACTAAGTTTTTCTTGTTTTTCAATAGGTTTAGATCACGCCGAGCAAAATGTCTCCGTGGTCGACTTAGCCATTCACCCTTTCGGAGTCGATAAAATAAGTACCAGTTGATCAGCGGGGTCGATATAATCAATTAACTACCTCCCTTGAAAATACTAGCCTTGTACCAAAAATTGAAAACATTTTTTGGTTTAAATGCCTATCCGTATTGTCAGAATCGACAAATATCGTAAATCCTCGAGTATGGTCCGCACTTGAATATAATACGCAGGGGAATTTTAGGGTGCTGTACCTCTGAAAAACCCAAGCTTTGTGTATAATACGCAACCCTTCTCTAACTTGTGTCAAGGAGGTCTATATAACGTCCTTGGTTTGTAAAAATGTATACGGTAACGTCCTTTATTATTATTGTACATATATCATAATGCAAACGTGTAACTTTTTTGTGCATTTTGTTTGCAGAAAATAAAGAAATAACAGTAATAACAGTAATAACGTTTAATAAATGTTGCTTACTGCAAGTTATGGATTGTTCTTTTATGGCTTCATTGCTTTCAGGCTTAGCTTAAGGTATTTTCGTGTCCGATATCACAAAATGCGTCTGAGTAAACATTGCCGGACAGAAAATAAAGACTCAGACATTGCTTAGAAACTATTTTTCATTTTTAACCTCGTATGTAGTACGCACTAGGGATTTTGACCTTTAAATTTTAGGAAAAATATGCGGATTACACTCGAGTATTTACGGCATATACACCAGCAGAAAGAAATGCGGATAGGTAGATAGGTAGGTAGGTATGTATGTAGATAGGTAGGTAGGTATGTATGTAGATAGGTAGGTAGGTATGTATGTAGATAGGTAGGTAGGTATGTAGGCGGCGAGCTAGCAGAATCGTTAGCACGTCGGGCGAAATGCTTAGCGGTATTTCGGCTGCCGTTACGTTGTGAGTTCAAATTCCGCCGAGGTCGACTTTGCCTTTCATCCTTTCGGGGTTGATAAATTAAGTACCAGTTAAGCACTGGGGTCGATATAATCGACTTAATACCTATGTCTGTCCATGTTTGTCTCCTCTATGTTTAGCCCCTTGTGGGTAATAAAGAAATAGGTATGTAGATGGATAAATAGATACCTAGATGGAAAGGGAGGTAGGACTACCGATATAGATGTAGATATAAAGATAGATATATTAATAGACAGATATGAAATGAAAATAATCAAAAAGTACGTTGACTTGGACTGAGTGTAGTTACTAATAAGTGTAGTGGTGGTGGTGTCAGTAGAGATATTAGTGAATGGATGTGGCGATGGTGCTTGGACGGCAAAACTGTAATTATTTGCTCGTTTTTAAATTTTATATTGCTTATCATTTAACGCATGTGCTTTCGTACAGTGGGTTATCGCCTACTTACATCGAAATTTATATTTTGTTTACAATCTATGAGCAGGAGTGGTTGTGTGGTAAGTAAATGTGGTAAGTATATATAGGCGTAGGAGTGGCTGTCTGGTAAGTAGCTTGCTTACCAACCACATGGTTCCGGGTTCAGTCCCACTGCGTGGCACCTTGGGTAAGTGTCCTCTACTATAGCCTCGGGCCGACCAAAGCATTGTGAGTGGATTTGGTAGACGGAAACTGAAAGAAGTCCGTCGTATATATATATGTATATGTATGTATATGTGTAAGTATGTTTGTGTGTCTGTGTTTGTCCCTTCAACATCGCTTGACAACCGATGCTAGTGTGTTTACGTGCCCCGTAACATAGCGGTTCGGCAAAATAGACCGATAGAATAAGTACTGGGCTTGCAAAGCATAAGTCCTGGGGTCGATTTGCTCGATTAAAGGCGGTGCTCCAGCATGGCCACAGTCAAATGACTGAAACAAGTAAAAGGGAGTAAAAGAGTAACCATAGACGACATAAGCTAACAAGAAAAAGAATGAGAAGATTTGGTACGGCGTTTGTAGGGTGTTAAAAATTATCAGCGTAGAGTTGCCGGATAATATTATAGATAACTAGCATTATCGCCCGGCGTTGCTCGGGTTTGTAAGGGAAATAACTATATAAGCATTTTTAGTGAGTTATAGCAAAAAAATAGAAAAAAATGCATTAAAAATGGAATAAAAAATGATGGTAATTTTGGTGTCTTCAAGCCATGAAGTCGTTGTTCTAAAAGAACGCTGGTCTCCTTGACAACGCTTTACGACGTTGATTTCCTTACACTCCCTTCCCCACAGCTTCACGAGGGAGGGAAGAAGGGGGAGAAGCAACACAGGTGCAGGTGTGAGCATGGACGCCAACTCCGCCGCCATCGACACACGAAAAAATTGGAAGAAGTGGAAAAAAATGATGTTAAATTATTTTAAAAATCGTAGACTCATCGTAGACGCGCGCTAATACCCAGACGGGCTCGATATTAATCACGACTATAAGATACCCGAATTTGGTTAAACTGCACCGCAAAATGTGGGAGTAGTTAGGAATCTAAATCGTAGGAGACAGACACTCACACAACTACAGTTTTATATATATAGATGTCTTCGATTGTATTCCGTAGATAAGACTGTTTATTTGTTGACGTAAAGTGAAAAATAATAGCTTTCAGAGATGTTGTTTCTGTTGATTTTTACTCCATCTTATGATTCAAAGGCTTCTGAAAAGTATACAATTTAATCAGACAACTTTCAAAATAACTGGAATTTTCACGGGTACTGCTAGTTTATACTATTTGTAAAACTGATAAATAATTATTTTAAAGTTCCGTAGTTTTATTAGCGTGTATGGTACCTCAACAACATCAGTGGTTTGAAGTGTATACGATAAACACATACATTCTCACGCATATATATATACATACATAATACAAAACGCACATACACACACACAACACTAAAACACGCGCGCGCCCAGAGACACACTTGCACATATACACATAGGATAAGTTGTCTTTTCACAAATAGAAGTATGAAGTAAAGAAAAGAAGTTGAAATGCATATGAAGCTTTTTTAAAAAGATTTATTTACATCTACTTAACCAGTTTCACAATTTCATGAAAGGAAATGTGAGATGGAGGGACTTGGATCTGTTGCATTTCTCTCGATCTGGAGCAATGGCATATTTGTCTCGGTAAGTATGACATAGCTCTCGGTTTCTCTATCTTACATTACATTTGAAAATAATAAAATTGTTACGCCGGTTAAAGAAAAGTAAAGAAGTGTTAAAAAACATTTCAAGTGCATTTTCAATTTCTTTTCTTTTCTTTAAACACACGCACACTCACTCAAGGCTAGAGTAGAAAAAGAAACTTGATGAATGTTCTACTCAGGAGGGCGGAGCGAATTCAAAAGCACTTGTTTACGAAGCGAACTTTTGAATCATAGAAACATATTTACAAGTGTAATGCCGGTTTAATATTTTTGGAATTCACAGCTCAGTGGATTATTTACTATACTGAGTTCTCTGGACTTGTGAAGTTAAAGTCTAACCAGTTAAGCTTTGCTCTAATATAAAAACAAGGATGTTATGCAGAATATTAAAATATGCTAAAATTTCTACGTAGTCGTAGAAAAGCAGAACAATATCATAGACAGTTTATGTC
This sequence comes from Octopus sinensis, assembly GCF_006345805.1. Classification (NCBI taxonomy): domain Eukaryota; kingdom Metazoa; phylum Mollusca; class Cephalopoda; order Octopoda; family Octopodidae; genus Octopus; species Octopus sinensis. Next base: position 52,964,776 of record NC_043006.1, on the reverse strand, counting down.
TTCGATTTCGTTAATAAATAACAACTCACATGGTAGAAAATGTTACAAGTATCTAACAAAGTATATAGCTTTCAGAGACTCTCCTGACATAAAACATGGACTGTTACATCATCTAAAGAATTGAATTCTTTTATAATTTTCATTTGCTTCAGTCATTTTGACTGTGGCCATGATAGAGCACCGCCTTTTAGTCGAAGAAATCGACACCCTGGACTTATTCTTTGTAAGCATGGTACTTATTCTATCGGGCACTTTTGCCGAACTGCTAAGTTACGAGGATGTAAACACACCAGCATCGGTTGTCAAGCCATGGTAGGGGGACAAACAGATACAAACACATAAATTTATACATACATACATACATATATACACACACACACACACACACACACACACATATATATATATATATATATATAGATACGAAGGGTTAAGTTTCCGTCTACTAAATACACGCACATACACACATTTATACATGCACACACACACACACACACACCTATATACTTAGCTACTCTAGGCACAAGGCCTGACATTTTTGGGGAGGGGACCAGTCGATTAGATCGACGCCAGTATGCAACTGGTACTTAATTTATCGACCCCGAAGGGATGAAAGGCAAAGTCGACCTCGGCGGAAACTGAACTCAGAACGTAAAGACAGACGAAATACCGCAAAGCGTTGCGCAAGGCATGCTAACGTTTCTTATTTCTTTACTGCCCATAAGGGGCTACACACAGAGGGTACAAACAGGACAGACAAACGGATTAAGTCGATTATATCGACCCCAGTACGTAACTAGTACTTATTTTATCGACCTCGAAAAGATGAAAGGCAAAGTCGACCTCGGCGGGATTTGAACTAAGAACGTAGCAGCAGACGAAATACTGCTAAGCATTTCGCCCGGCGTGCTAACGATTCTGCCAGCTCGCCACCTTTACACGCACGTATGTGTTATTGCGTTCTTATATTTCCCTGTGAAATAAAAGTACACTCTATGACAAATAAAAGTACACCCTATGACAAATTCTGTAGTTATACAGTTCTATATTTAGTTATATATTAGAAATTGAGTGTTATTAGCTCTGAAAGTGAATATAATAGTCAATTTCTGTAGCTGCCCGCAGGGATGGTCGCAAACTCGTTTATTGTGATGTTTCATATAAAACATTTAGACAAGGAAATTTAATTTCAGAACGAAGAAATCTCTGTGATACGAAATTATTTATGTATTTTATTATTAAATTACGACACTTACGATATGTTTAGAAGCATAAGGTTGTTAATTTCACTTAAAAACCATATGGGAATACAATAAACGTGTGGAGAAATGGTGTTAAACCTTTTCTGTGTTTATCACCAACAGTTTAATTTCTAAAGTTTATATAAACCAAATAGTTAAATCCCAAACATTCAAACGCCTACTTTATTATCTAGAATATTTAGATTCAGAAGCCCCTAAGGAAGCAGTATAATTATTGAAACGGGTAAATTTCTATAGGGAAAAGCATTTTTAAACAAAACAAAAGCAGCGGAGCTCTTTTGTTTTGTTTAAAGCCACATAATTCAGTGAGCCAAATTTCTTTCTGAAAACGATGAGGATAAAACAATTTTACAGGATAAAATATATGCTAGAGGTTTTAATAGAATGCAGAAACAGTCTTCAGTCGAAATATCGAAGAAGTCATTACCTATACAAAATATTTATTTATACAGGCGCAGACTTGGCTTCCTTCCCAACATCATGGTTCCGGGTTTAGTCCCGCTGCATGGCACTCTGGGCAGGTGTCTTCTACTATAGTCTCGGGCCAACCAAAGCCTTGTGAGTGGATTTGGTATACGAAAACTGAAAGAAGCCCGTTGTGTGTGTGTATGTATATATATATATGTATATGTACGTATATATATATATATATATGTATGTATATATATATATATATATATGTGTGCGTTTGTGGTGTGTGCATTTATGTGTGTCTTTGTGTCTGTGTTTGTCTCTCTGCCTCACAACCGATGTTGGTGTGTTTACGTCCTCATAACTTAGCGGTTCGTTAAAAGAGACCGATAAAATAAGTACTATTCTTACAAAGAATAAGTCGATTTCTTCGACTAATGACCCTTTAAGGCGGTGCTCCAGCATGACCTCATTCAAATGACTGAATCAAGTAAAAGAATAAAAGAAAGAAGTACCCAGCTCTAACAGTTAGAATTTGACGATTTTTGTTATAGAGAAATGTTGTCACAGCTTAATATAAATATAAAGGCGGCGAATTGGCAGAATTGTTAGCACGCCGATACTTAGCAGCATTTCGTCCGTAGTTACGTTTTGAGTTCAAATTCCGCTGAAGTCGGCTTTGTCTTTCATCTTTTCGGAATTATAAAATAAGTGCCAGTTGAGCATTGCGGTTGATATAATCGACTAACCTCCTCCCGCGTAATTGTTGGCCTTGTGGCAACATTTGAAACCAATATAAATATGATATAAAGACGGTGAACATGGAGAATAATTCGCGCGCTGAGAAAAATGCTTTAGCGGCATTTCGTTCGTCTATACGTTCTGTGTTTAAATTCCACCGAGGTCGACTTTGTCTTTCATCCTTTCGCAGTCGATAAAATAAGTATCAGTTGAGCACTGGGGTAGATGTAATCGACGTACTCCCTCCCCGTAAATTGCCTGCCTTGTACCAAGATTTGATACCAAAGTAGATACAATGTATTTAGTGACAACTAATGAATCAAGTGCCTAACAATGTTAAAGTCTACTTTATTACACTGTTCCAATTTTCTAACGCGCGCAGGCACGCACAACCTCATGCACAGTTAAATGTTTACACCATATAACCTAGTTTGAAACATAATTTCAACACTAAGACTTCAAGTCGAACTTTAGATTTTTTGCTACAGTGTTGGCAGTTCATTGTCTGTTGTTGGCTCATCGTCCTTTATATGGCTGTGAGAATTCACGTTTATCCTAAGAAGTTTACTTTAAAGAACGTTGCTGCTATTTAACCTCAGGTCAAGCCTATTCGACGAGACCTATGATCAATAGCATTTCACCCCTGAACATCTTGTCATTTATATATATATATATATATATATAATATATATATATATATATATATATGACAACATTAACAATGTGATTTTCTTTTACGACGGTTATGTGTGTGTCCAATGAAATTTTATTGCTATTTCTAGTTGGTCAAGCAACAATGCTCTGCATTGCAGATTGTTAGTTTGCGATATTGAGTTAATTTACCTTTTCCTGTTGGAATCTTTTACAGTAACGTTTGGTTAGTCTCTCTCGTAGCCTCATCATTCTCTCTGAATATAAGCATATGTATATATATAGTGCAAATAAGAAAATGGAGAAACGTATTAGTTGGTTCGTCAACTTTAGGATATTAAAATGTTGACTTATTTATTTATCAAAACGACAACCATAATAACATACATACATCATCATCACCATCATCGTTTAACGTCCGCTTTCCATGCTAGCATGGGTTGGACGGTTCAACTGGGGTCTGGCAAGCCCGAAGGCTACACCAGGCCAGTCAGATCTGGCAGTGTTTCTACAGCTGGATGCCCTTCCTAACGCCAACAACTCCGAGAGTGTAGTGGGTGATTTTATGTGCCACCGACACAGGTGCCAGACGAGGCTGGCAGACGGCCACGCTCGGATGGTGTTTTTTATGTGCCACCGACACAGGTGCCAGACGAGGCTGGCAGACGGCCACGCTCGGATGGTGTTTTTTATGTGCCACCGACACAGGTGCCAGACGAGGCTGGCAGACGGCCATGCTCGGATATGGTGTTTTCGGTGTTTTTTCTTATGTGCCACCGACACAGGTGCCAGACGAGGCTGGCGAACGGCTACGATCGGATGGTGTTTGTTACGTTCCCACGGCACGGAGGCCAGTCGATGCGGTACTGGCTACGGTCCCGTTCGGATGGTTTTCTTATGTGCCACCGGCACTGGTACCACAAGGATACAAATTCCATTGATGTTCATCTATTTTGATTTGGTTTGACTTGATTCGATTTGACTTTGATTGATTTGATTTGCCTCAACAGGTCTTCACAAGTGTCACAAGCAGGAAGGTATGCACAGGTGGACTGACTACGTCCCAGGTAGGGGCCACGGGTTATGGCTTCACTAGTCTTGCCGGGTCTTCTCACGCACAACATACTTCCATAGGTCTCGGTCTCTAGTCATTTCCATGGTGAGACCTAACGTTCGAAGGTCGTGCTTCACCACCTCGTCCCAGGTTTTCATGGGTCTACCTCTTCCACGGGTTCCCTCAACTGCTAGGGATTGGCACTTTCTCACACACCTATCTTCATCCATTCTCGCCACATGACCATACCAGCGCAATCGTCTCTCTTGCACGCAACAACTGATGCTTCTTAGGTACAACATTTCTCTCAGGGAACTAACGCTCTGTCGAGCAAGTACATTGACATTACACATCCATCGGAGCATACTGGCTTCATTCCTCATGAGCTTACGCATGTCCTCAGCAGTCACGGCCCATGTTTCACTGCCATGTAGCATGGCAGTTCGAACACATGCATCATACAGTCTGCCCTTTACTCTGAGCGAGAGGCCTTTAGTCACCAGCAGAGGTAAGAGCTCCCTAAACTTTGCCCAGGCTATTCTTATTCTAGCAGTTACACTCCCAGCGCACCCACCCCCACTACTGACTTGGTCACCTAGATAACGGAAGCTATCAACTACTTCTAATTTTTCCCCCTGGAAAGTGACGGAAGTTGTTTTCTGCAGATTGTCGGAGGTCAATGCTCCCGAGCATCTGCCACATATAAAAACTATCTTCCCAGTTAGCCTACCTTTGACATTGCTGCACCTCTTATGTGTCCATAGCTTACACTGGGTACATCTTATAGAGTTTCTACCTACACCTTTTCTACAGATCGAGCAGGGCCATCTTCCTGAGGACATTTGGGATTGCCTACCTTTCTACTTATTAGTACTTTGGTTTTAGCTAGGTTGACTCTAAGGCCCCTCGATTCTAAACCCTCCTTCCACACCTGGAACTTCTCCTCCAGTTCTGATAGTGACTCAGCAATTAGAGCGAGGTCGTCAGCATAGAGGAGCTCCCAGGGGCAACCTGTCTTGAATTCCTCTGTTATTGCCTGGAGGACTATGATAAATAGGAGGGGGCTGAGTACTGAACCCTGGTGGACCCCAACCTCTACTTTGAATTCTTCTGTGTACATGTTGCCAACCCTAACCTTGCTTACGGCATCTCTGTACATGGCTTGCACAGCCCTCACCAGCCATTCATCTATCCCTAGTTTCCTCATTGACCACCAGATGAGGGATCGGGGGACCCTATCAAAGGCTTTCTCCATGTCAACGAAAGCCAGGTACAAGGGCTTATCTTTGGCTAGGTATTTCTCCTGCAGCTGCCTTACCAGGAATATAGCATCAGTGGTGCTTTTCCCTGGTACAAACCCAAACTGCATCTCATCTAAACTAACTCTCTCTCTAATTAGTTGGGCTATGACCCTCTCCGTAACCTTCATTACCTGATCCAACAGCTTGATACCTCTGTAATTATTTGTATCTAGGGCATCACCTTTACCTTTGTAGCAGTTGACTAGTACGCTGCTACACCAGTCATTGGGTATGACTCCTTCATGTATCACCTGGTTGACTATACGGGTGACTAGGTTATAGCCGACACTGCCAGATATTTTGAGCATCTCTGCAGTAATTCCTGATGGGCCTGGGGCTTTCCCTGTCTTCATGCTTCTAATTGCCTTAGCTACCACGGAACTATCAACTCGGATAGCTGGTCCCTCTGTTGGGTCAACATTCGGCAGACTCTCTTTATCCCATTCATTTTCTTTATTCATAGTGGCATCTCCAAACCTCTCTCTTTGCATCCTCATTTAGCGCAAGTGAACCATCATCCATGCGAACACACTTCTCTCCTACCACATCACGATTCTCTCTCACACACTGTCTTGCAACACGATATACCTCAAGTCTTTCATCCTCACGGCGCAGAACATTGGCAAATTTTTTCTTATCCGCTTCCCCTCTGGCTAAATAAACCTGTCTCCTAGCTTCCCTTCTGGCTGTCTGATACAATTCCCTGCTACCACCGTTCTTCCAGTCCTTCCAAGCTTGTCTCTATTGTCTGATAGCCCTGTCAACCACAGTGTTCCACCACCATGTAACTCTGGGTTGAGATGGTACTTTGCTCCATCCACAGATCTGGTCAGTGGCTGTCAGCAGATTGTCCCGTAGAAATCTCCAGTTGTCTTCCACATTAAGTGAAGCTATGTCCCCTTCTATTTCGTCAAAGGCTTCGAGTAGTATGTCTCTAAATATCTGTCCATTTGCAGGATCTTTAAGCTTCCAGACCCTTCTCCTCCAAGCAGGACTTCTTCTGGGCAACCATTTAGTTCTGATCCTGAAGTCGCTAACTACTAATCTATGTTGAGGAGTGCATTCTTCGCCTGGAAAGGTTTTGGCATTTATAATCAGCCCTCTTTCCCTTTTTCTGGCAAGGATGTAGTCAATCTGGCTGGTGTGTCTGCCAGAACGGTAGGTGACTAGGTGAGAGGAGAGTTTCCTGAAGTTGGCATTGCAGACCATAAGGTCATTTGCATCGCAGAACTCCAGCAACCTGGTTCCCTCCTCATTACGAGAGCCGAAACCGTAGCCTCCATGGACGCCATGGAAGCCCCCGACATGCCGTCCGACATGTCCATTGAAATCACCTGCCACGAAGAGGTCACTGTCATTTGTCAACGAGGTAGTTCGCAATAGGGTGTCATAGAATTGGTCTTTTTGTCCTTCCGGTAGCCCTGGTTGAGGGGCATATGCCGAGATGATGGTAACTGTCCTGTGGTGAAGGACTAATCTAATTTTAATTACTCTGTCACTTACTCTGACTACCTCAATTACCTTACCTTACCTCAATTACCTTACATATAGTATATTATTCAATGCATATAAGATAAGAATACAAGTAGTTATTAAAAACATGAATATAGATTATTAAAATCACTTACAGCTGTTTCAGACTATCGAAATAGCAACTCATTGTGCCTATATTAGTCAAGTGTATTGAGGTGGTAGGCAGTTAAAAATGAGGTACTTATATATATCCCTAGGCCTCGTCAGCGATTATAAAGTACAATCATAAAAATATAAATATATACATGAAACAAAATACACGCACAATCTAATATATATATATATATATATATATATATACATACATAAACATACATATATACGTGTACATATATATAATATATATATATATATATATATATATAGATAGATAGACATAATTGTATATACATACAAGCATATAGACAATTAATTATATATACTGGAACATACATATACATCCGTATCCATGAGTACACATATATTTAATTATTATTATTATTATCATCATCATCATCATCATCATCATCATCATTATTATTATTATTATTATTATTATTATTATTATTATTAATAATAATAATAATATTAGATTCTGTGTATTCTTCTATTCACAATACCTAGTATAAGAAATTAAAATATTGAATATACTCTAATATGATATAAACAGATATTTATGAAAGATGTAAGCTTATCAATTTTATAATCACAGTCAATATATTCATATATCATACAGTTAATATATAGTTATTTCATTATTGTTCTGCATATACATTTGTACATGCGTGTAGGTAACAAACACATGCATATGCATATATATATACCTACGTACAAACAAGGACAGACAAACGGATTAATTTATCGACCCCGAAAGGATGAAAAGCAAAGTCGACCTCGGCGGAATTTGAGCTCAGAACGTAACGGCAGACGAATCCCCGATCAGCATTTCGCCCGGCGCGCTAACGTTTTTACCAGCTCATTACCTTCCAGCAGATAATGATAATAATAATACTTTCTACATTAGGTACAAGACCTGAAATTTTCTGGAAGGGACTAGTCGATTACATCGTGCCTAATATTTCACTGGTACTTAATTTATCAACCCCAAAAGGATGAAAGCAAAGTCGACATCGGTGGAATTTGAACTTGGAACGTAAAGGCGGACGAAATGCCGCTCGACATTTTGCCTGACGTGCTAGCGATCCTACCAGCTCGTAAATACTTATTTTAATTGAGGAAGTCACATCTGTGTAAATGTGTAAATGTGTCTTTAAATCATTTCTTCGTAGACACGGATGCACCACACACACACACACACACACACACACATACATATACACGCTGACACACTCATACACATACAGACACTCAAACGTCAACGCTTTACAGTTTTCCTTCGAGATAATGAGGTTGGTGAGATGTTAGTAAAGCAGGAAGCAGTGTTTCGACTCACCTCTTTCCAGTCGCCAACAAACAGGCGTGGTAGGCTCGAAGGTGATCAATAAATAGATAGATTTTATAACCATAAGGAGTGGCATCACTTAATACTGTCGATTAGTTCAAAGAATTAATCATTGCAATGATGATGCAAGAAACGGTGTAGGATGAGTTAGTATATCCGACAAAATAACAATATCTGGTTTGTGATATTTAGTATGGCAGGATGGGATGGAATAAAATGATGTAAGCATTGCACTGTGAATACACTGTATGTTTAGACATTACTTCATACAGATATTATAAATCTTGGTAAGATACGTAGCTGCAATTATGATTAAGAAAATAAATTACGGATGCAAACTTATTCATCCTAACCCAATATTTTTAATGACTAGTCTTTTGTTTAAAATTTTAAAAGCCATTTGTCTGGAAAATATAATATAATAGAAAATGCTTTCGTCATCAAATGTTTATGTTACACCTCAGTCAAACAACACTTTAATTCACTTTCATGTCGTTATATAGATATTCTGACGTATTAAAAAAAATTACATTAAACACTCGTTGTTTGTTTTCAGCCACAAACTGATAAGAACTTTATGTTAAAAAATAGCAGACTATAATCTAACACAGGCGCAGGCGTGGCTGTGTGGTAAGAAGTTTGCTTCCTAACCACATGGTTCGTTGTTCAGTCCCAGTTCCGAGCACCTTTGGCAAGTGTCTTCTACTATAGGTGCTGGCCATCACAAAGCCTCGTGAGTGGATTTGGCGGACGGAAATTGAAAGAAGTCCCGTTATATTTATATATATTTGTGTGTGTGTGTGTGTGTGTGTGTGTGTGTGTGTGTGTGTGTGTGTGTGTGTGTCTGTCTATTTGTATCTGTCTTTGTCCCCTCACTGCTTGCTAGCCGGTGTTGGCTTGTATATGTCCCTGTACTAAGAGGCCCGAAAAAAGAAACCGATTAATTAACTGCAATGCTTTAAAAAAAATTAGTACTGAGGTCGACTTGTTCGACTTAAAACCCAAAATGTTGTTCCATCATGGGCGCGGTGGATGACTAAAAAGAAGTAAGCGATAACAGATATTATCTCTTCTACTCAAGTATAGTTGGCCAGTATTACTTCCTTTATTACGTATTATGAAATCATCATGAAAAGTACAAGAGAACCACACATGTAATAAACTTCAAGGAGCTAATGTACGAACACAAATAAACAACGAACAGACATTCAACATCATAAATGTAATATAGGACAACAATATTAGCCGCAACAAGCAACCAATTAGAAGCACCACCAGGTCATTGGATGACGTTAGCGGTGTTCACTCTGTTGCAAGCATTAGGACCCACCCTCCAGTATACCTCAAAGGCTGCTTGTTTGGTTTGCATTGACCTACAACTGTTCAAGTTGAGCATCAGCAGCGTCGATCTCATCTTCTTGGAGATAGGCCAACGAAGGTCATGGGCAATGTCCCCTTCCATCTGACTAATTTCTAAGAAAAAGAGAGAAAAAAGTTAAGGAAATAAATAAGGTATTAAAAAAAAATTAGGAAAGTAAGCACCATAGACAGAGAATAGCACTTATTTTTCTATTGTTTAGCGAATTATTCTCGGTTTACCATTATATTTGTGATTTCAAAAACAATGAAAAGTTGAGTCAAAATAATTATCAAGGACAATGAAATGAAAGCATTGGACACCTGCCAGTAACATGTGTAGTTAACAATTAAGCTGATACAAGAGTTTGTGTTTGTTTGTTTGTGTGTGAGTGTGTGTATGTGCGTGTGTATTGTTGTATGTTTATGTATATATATATATATGCATATATACATATTCATATGTAAATATATATTCACACACGTATACAATATGTATGTTTATATATATTTATGATGCAAATATATACATACATACACATATACATAAATACATACCTACATGCATATATATATATATATATATATATATATATATATATATATACAGAAAAGCATAAATACAATATAGTTTCTGATGAGCAGGCAAGTAGAACAAAAAAAAAATGGAATATCGGGATGCCCAAAACACCATAGAAATATTCTGTTTCTCCTTTATGACTGCTGTAGTCCCTAAAGGTGGCAAGATTACTGCCATTGAATGTTTCAGAAAGACCTGGTCTACAATCCGCACACTGGTAACTCAAAGTCAAATTATATCTCTGATATTATAACTATTTTAAAGGAAATATTTCAAGGGAAGTTTGTTTGTGCTTGTGTTTATTTTGGAACTGGATTCACTGTCATTTCGTTGCTAATAAATCCACAGATTATGTCCTGGGTTTTACAACAGCAGGAGACACTAATGTAACCCCTAGTTTCTTTTTTGACGGGTTTAAAATCTATGATTAGAATATTTACCATAATGAGAAAGCTAAATTTAGACTCAGCAATTTCTGCTGATATAACGATGGAGTTTAGCCAAAACAAATATTTATATTTGGCAATTAAACGTGGAAAATAGTTTCCAAAACACCATCGCCTTGAATCAGTGGTCTGTCTATTTCCTTTGTTCCACAAATGAGTGATACAGGTATCTAGGTACTGATGAAAATATATCATATCCGAACTAAGTGTAATCAAGGAACATTATGGTAGACTAAAAATATCAAAAGCAAGAATGGAAACATCAAAGTGCTCATCTTATAATACATTTGCAACACCATACAAATACCGACATTTAAGATTCTTGACTGGTCAATTGAAAAAATTCAGCCAAGACATAAAAAAACTCGCAAGATCCTGACTTCGAATAGAAATTACCACAGAAACTGTGATATTAGTAGACTTTATCTTTAAACAAAAGAAGACAGAAGTGGTTTGTTGTTAGCGTAGACGGCGTTTGAGTTTCGTATATTATCATTCAAACAGCATTTGTTAAACTACGACAGAAAAAATAAATATCTCAATCAAATCTTCAAAAGCACTCAGAAGTGAATAACATCATGAGGGCCGGTAGTAAACTCAAGAAGCACTCATTTTCTGACGACCTCCAATTGGAAGAGAAACAATCGGCGTACAACAAAAAGATTATGTATGGATATGTTTCCCACAAACTGAGATCGATGATAATATTAACGCGAAGTGTAGCCTCACTTGGACTCGAGACCATTGAATCACGTCATATTTCGAAGGTTACTATTTTCAATGGATAACCCGGAAAAAAGTTATGAAATATTTAATGAACAAATGGAATAGTGAAGATGTAACTCTCAAGATGTAACAGAAAAATGTTGCTTTTATACGGAGAACATAACATGTAATCAGGAGTTGTCCCAAAATATCATGAAGGTGCAACATCCTGTAGCTACATGATGGTGTTGCTAAAACAACATGCAATGTCATCTGCGGAGAAGACACTCAAAAGATAAATATAGACAACACCTTAGTTATTTGAATACACGAAAACATATCAATACAGGGAATATTGAGGCAGCATCCCTATAAAAAAACCTCTACCAAGTTCATACAAAACAGGCTGGCTAATGCGCATTGCAAATACATTATGCAAGCAAAGCTGTAAAAACAATGCAAGATTTTTTTCGACATGTAGAGCGTATTATAGCTGTTATCCAGATTCCGGCGGTGGATCTTTGTTTCTTCATTAAAACAAGTTCCTTCCTTAAAACCAGTTCCTTCCTTCCAAGAAGAATTCTAATATAAAAAGAATTACACATAAACACTTGCATGCGCGTACGCGTGCAAACATATGTAACTACACACACACACACACACACAGACAGACAGACACACACACACACACACACACACACACACACACAGACAGACACACACACACACACACACACACACAGATACACACATGCACATACACATACACACGCGCACACACATGTCTATACAATATAGCAAGGAAAGCAACATTCATAGCATAGTAAGAATTGTGTCTCAATGATTAACTTTTCATTCTACAGTGTCCAGACGATACTTCAATCTGAAACAGTTACTGTATTACATAGCACAAGTGATATGACCCAACCTGAAATACTGCTCATAGAAGTAAACGATACCGGTACTACGATTACAAATTTATCAAACCTCATCCAATAGAGAGTCATAAGACTGACTAACAGAGACTTACTCATCAACACG
>NC_043006.1:52902254-52947254 GCF_006345805.1 Octopus sinensis | reverse complement strand
ACATGGCCTGAGATTTAATAATACATTTTTAGAGAGTTACTTCCCTTATATATGCCAAAAATGCATTAAAAATGGGAAAAATTGATGGTAAATTAAAAAAAAATCCTAGACTCATCGTAGACGCGCGCTAATACCCAGAAGGGCTCGACATGAATCACGACTATAAGATACCCGGTTTTGGCTAAACTGCACCGCAAAATGTGGGAGTAGTTAGGAATCTAAATCGTAGGAGACAGACAGCACACAACCTCACTTTTATATATAAAGATATGTATTTGATGAAAGGCAATTCTGCTGTAATACTTATTTTATCGGGGACGGTAAAATGAGTACCAGTTGAGCACTGGGGTCGATATAATCGATTAAACCCTTCCCTCGAATTTGTACCAAAATTTGAAACCAATATATATTTGAGGACAATTTTGTCGCTTTAAAAGAACATCTCAGGACAGAAGCCAATGAAAATGTGGAAGAAATGGCGAAAATGTTCGCATTATTCTTAACAGAAATATAATTATTTATTGTATTAATTATCGTTGCTTGAAAAGAACTGGGTTCAATTAGATTAACCATAAGAGAGCTTGGTTATATTTCGGAAATAAAAACACCAGGAACAAAAGAAATTGTTGCTGAGGAAGTTAAATCTGATAGAGATAGATTGTGATAAAATCTGAGCTTAAGCACTTAGAGTTAGATAAGTTGGTTCCAAAACTATGGCAAGATACTGTTGTGATATGTATTTCTACGAAGTGTAAATCAGAAAATGATAATATCACAATATTATATTTTTTTCCCTTTTGAAACAGTTTGTAAAACATTCTGATGATTTCACTCTATTTCCTGAACCTATCTGGGCAAATGCCAATGTTATTTTCATCTAGGAAACCATGACACATTCAACAAGGTTATGTTAGAGGACATTTGTTAACGAGCTGGAGTACCCAGATAATACTGTAAATATTGTTCCATATTTACAGCATGAAATAAACATTTGGATACACACACACACACACACACACACACACACACACACACACACACACGCGCATATTAATAATTGACCGAATTTCCATAGTAAATACTATAAAGATAGAAGATATACCGAAGCGTGACATTCTTATAATGTTGTTTTGTTAATAAGTTTATATTTAGGCCACTGGGTTGGTAAACTTGATCGAGCGATGCAGAGAATGATTTACCGTAGTTAGTTATGGTCCTTTGCATTTTAAGTTCAAACTGCGCTGAAATTTACTTCATATTTCATTCATCCGAGATCGATAAAAAAATATGTTAGTTACGTATTGGTATTAATTTAGTCGACTATATCCATCTCCCAAATCTGAGACATTCCATCTATTTTAAAAATCGTTATATGTTTATATAAAATTTTTCTCTTTCCTCTTTGCGCCCTTTTAAAGCCTAGCCAGGCTCCTGGGTCCGGTTTTCCCGGTTTCAATAGCGTGTGTGTTACCCAACTGGACGGGACGACAGTCCATCGCAGCGTTACTCATTTTTGCCAGCTGAGTGGACTAGAGCAATGTGAAATGAAGCGTTTTGCTCAAGAACACAACGTGTCACCCGGTCCAGGAGTCGAAACCACAATCTTACGATCATGATGCTGACACCCTAACCACTAAGCCACGCGCCACCACATATTAAATTTTAAAAAGTTGAAAAAAGCATTTGTTAGTAGATGGCTGAAGATGTGAGGTCGAACAGTGGAAGTTGCAAATGTGCGGTCATTAGGCTGACAGATAGGAGAGTAAGTACAAAGGTCTTCGAATAGAGGGAAATTAGGTTTTGGCTAAAGACACATCAGTTATTTATACAAAAACATTGTGTCCGCCGACATATGCAACGTCAACAACTACAAAAGATAATGCAGTTGGTTGAACTACGGGAGTACTCATCGCCGAAACCAACAGAAGATCGATTTACTTCTTTATTTATGATACATTATGTGTATATGTATATCTGTTTATATGTATGAGTAGATTTTAGTGTTTATTCTTAAATGATTACCTAATAAAAAGATTGAGAAAGAAAGAAAAATATCTAGGGATTGTTTTGTTTATGTCATCCTCTAAATTTTAATAGAACTTCTTTCCAGTTTAAATTCACCAGTCATTGCTACGAACAAGACACTTTACTCAGATGCACACGCATATAGCTAATACTCCCATATACACATATATGCATGCATGCATACATACATACATACATACATACATACAACATACATACATACATACATACATACATACATACATACATACTACCGCTGTAGTTAGAATTGTTAATAAAATGGACCATTGCTTTTTATTATTGTACCTTTTATATTCTGAATTACTACAACTTAGTTCCCGCTACTTTACAAAGTCTATCAAACATTTAAAGCTGAAGCACTAGTGGTGTGTTTGAAAATACGGTATGTAAAAGAATTTAACATTTATTTCCTTTGAATTCAAACAAATCTGTATCATTGTTCATTAATGCCCCTCAATTTCAAAGCCCTTTTTGAAAAAGGGTGCATATTTATATCCTTTGGAAATGCTTTAAGGTTTAAGTAATGGGATTTTGTTAGATCTAACTTTTTGTTAAACCAATTTGTTGATTGAAAACTGTGATATGCTGCAGGTACACAACATATAATTTCAATTTTTTCTTAATTTCTTTTAGAAGTGAAGATGTTAGCGCTTGTAAATATATTCGATAATAGGTTTCAAGTTTTACAACTATTACTATATTTTCTAAGCTTTGCAGATTTCTCATGATCAGAGTGGATTTACGGATGTTTGTTACAATATAGTTACAACACATATTAAATCATCATTCTTCCACATAAACCATATGAACGGGCTTACCCAATATCTGTTATACTTCCTGTCATCATTAGAAACTGTTAACAGGCGTGACTGTGTGCTAAGAAGCTTACTTCCCAACCACATGGTTCTGAGTTCAGTCATTGCGTGGCATCTTGGACAAGTATTTTCTGCTATAGCCATGAGCCGACCAATTTGGTAGACTCCTTGTGATTGGATTTGGTAGACGGAAACCGAAAGAATCCCGTCGTATGAATGTATATATATATATATGTATGTATGTGTGTGTGAGTGTTTGTCATCCACCATCACTTAAAAACTGGTATGCGTGTGTTTAGGTCCCTATAATTTAGCGGTTAGGCAAAAGCGACCGATAGAATAAAGTATTAGGATTAAAGAAAGTACTGAGGTAGATTAATTCAACTAAAAATTTCAAGGCAGTATCCCAGCATGGCCGCCGTCCAATGACTGAAACAAGAAACTAGAAAAAAAGGATAGTCATCATTTAGTATAGCTTCAGATCTTGTTTTCACCTAATAAAAGTACAAAATTCACTGAATACCAATAGATATGACATTTAAAAAATCAAACATATATATATATATAAAAAACTCCAAATAATTACCCTTTGATCCATTTTAACTCAGTTAAGCCGGAAATTTAAGATAGTGGCACAGTTCGGTGCTCTAACGATTTGCCAATCTACTGCTATTACCAAATAACAATAATTGTTTCTTTATTAGTCACAAAGACTACAAAGATACAATAAAGCACAATGAACAGTCAACAGGGGTCTTACAAATTACATAATTGCAAATAAACTTTACATATAATGGCAAAGAGGAGATAAAATACGTTAGATAAGGATATGTGAAGATGCTATATACAAAGACAGAAATAATTTACGTCTTGGAAAAAATGCTTTCTTCAATTTGATATAATAAAAACGGCTTATTGTTTACCGAAGATCGAGACATTATTAGGAACGATTCTTTGTATATTTTCATACATAAATTAATGTATCGTTGCCTCACCTAAAACCTGACGTATTGCATTTGGCTTCTATTTCTAGTAGGGACTAGCAACTATGCTGAGACTACCTCATATGACTCACCCTACACATGTCAACTATCGAGAAAAAGTTCCAGATATTTGGCGTTATAATACCAATAGGAAATCGGTGTAGAAGTGGTGATATGGTACTACTTGTATATATGCTACATAATCAGTAATAATCTGATACTTTTAATCCTAAAGTCGTTCTAGAAACGATATCTATCTTTTATGATGTCGCATTCTGTAATGTATAAAAAGAAACAAACCAGCCTTAGTGTTTCGGAACAGCATACCAATGTGAACAATAATCCTTTTAAACGTATATATGAAATATCGTATTCGTTACTTGATATTTCAAAATAAACTTAAGAATAATAGTGGAACATCATGTTCTCATAAACACTCACAGGCACAATTTCAGTGGTATTCTACTAAAATGCTATTATTTCATAGAAGTGTTTGAAAAGCAAAGTTATAACGTGCTAGGACAAAATCCAGTTTACTCTTTACTCTTTTACTTGTTTCAGTCATTTGACTGCGGTCATGCTGGAGCACCGCCTTTAGTCGAGCAAATCGACCCCGGGACTTATTCTTTGTAAGCTCAGTACTTATTCTATCGGTCTCTTTTGCCGAACCGCTAAGTGACGGGGACGTAAACACACCAGCATCGGTTGTCAAGCAATGCTAGAGGGACAAACACAGACACATAAACACACACACACACACACACACACACACACACACACACACACACACACACATATATATATATATATATATATATATATATGTATATATAAATATATACATATATACGACAGGCTTCTTTCAGTTTCCGTCTACCAAATCCACTCACAAGGCTTTGGTCAGCCCGAGGCTATAGCAGAAGACACTTGCCCAAGATGCCACGCAGTGGGACTGAACCCGGAACCATGTGGTTGGTTAGCAAGCTACTTACCACACAGCCACACCTGTGCCTACATGTTTAAATTACTGCACCGTAGCCGACACACTGAAGCATTGCCTTGAAAGGGTCAGTCGATAAAATCGATCACAGCATATATTTCAGCCTGTAACTTTATTCATCGTTTCTATTTGTCGAACCACTGGTTAACAGAAAATGAAAGGGTGCAACGTAATCGACATAACACTTTTAAGATCGGTGTAAACATAAACACAGAACAAAAGGACGCACATTGACATGGGCACGAATGCACACACACAAATACAAAAATACATAGTCACGCGTTTATATATATATATATACGGTCTGGGAATCGAAACCGCGAGTCCGCTGCCCTAACCATCGGGCCATTGTGCCTCCGTATGTGTGTATATATATATATATATTATATATATATATATATATATATATATATATATATAATATATATATATACGCGCGCGCACACACACACATACAAACACACACATATATATCTGTATGTATATCACGTGAACACGTGATTGACCAGGCTATCTGTTGTTGCTACACATCGCTGGTTACAATGCGCTTCGCATTGCTTTAGCCTTCAAATGACGCCACCCCGCTAGCTAAGCGAGCAGGCCAACAGAAGAAAGTGTGAGAGAGAAGAAAGAGCGAAAGAGTACAGCAGGGATCACCACCACCCCCTGCCGGAGCCTCGTGGAGCTTTATGCGTTTTCGCTCAATAAACACTCACAATGCCCGGTCCGGGAATCGAAACTGCGATCCTATGACCGCGAGTTCGCTGCCCTAACCACTGGGCCATTGTGCCACCGTATGTATGTATATATAAATATATATGCAAACACACACACACACACACACACACACACACACACACACACACACGCTTGCACATGTACATACATATGGCAGTTCTTTGTAGAGCTGTGCTGCTATAGAGTGCATTCAGAAGTGGTGAGTAGCAATTACGGACCAACAACGGTAACATTTATAAGACCGCAGCGTGCCAAGCGATAACATTGTTAGATCGATATAAGTTCAGCATAAAACATGTGATTGGACTGTGACTGTAACGCTGGGTCAAGAATGCGAGGGTCGGGACAATGTTTATGTCTATTGGTAACTACAAAAATACCTTAAACAGGAGCGAAGGGATCGTGCATAAAGAAAGGTTATTTTTGATATCGAGTTATACTTGTTTGCATGTGACAACCGAATGAGATATATCACAAGGCGCATTTTCCATTTACTCACTTTCATTCGCAAGTTACTGGTCAACACAAGGTTTCAATAGAAGAAATCCAAAATGAAGCACAGCGGAATTGAACCTGAATTGAAGCTAATTTCTAAAAAATCTGAACAACGAGGCGCAGGAGTGGCTGTGTGGTAAGTAGCTTGCTAACCAACCACATGGTTCCGGGTTCAGTCCCACTGCGTGGCATCTTGGGCAAGTGTCTTCTGCTATAGCCCCGGGCCGACCAATGCCTTGTGAGTGGATTTGGTAGACGGAAACTGAAAGAAGCATGTCGTATATATATATATATATATATGTGTGTGTGTGTTTGTGTGTCTGTGTTTGTCCCCCTAGCATTGCTTGACAACCAATGCTGGTGTGTTTACGTCCCCGTCACTTAGCGGTTCGGCAAAAAGAGACCGATAGAATAAGTACTGGGCTTACAAAAAGAATAAGTGCCGGCGTTGAATTGCTCGACTAAAGGCGGTGCTCCAGCATGGCCGCAGTCAAATGACTGAAACAAGTAAAAGAGTAAAGAGTAAAAGAGTAACACAGCCACGTCTGTACCTGTAGTTTGTTTTATGTTTCGAAAATAAAAGATTTAGGAATAAACAGCTATCAAATATCATCCACCTTCTGACAAGTTGTTTTCATCTCTCACATATATTATATAAGAGGCTAGTGAAAGCCTTCAAAACTATCAAATTCCATCTATCCATACTAGGTTACCTTCGATCTCGTCTTTCTTTCATTCTCTACCACCTCCTCACCTTCCATTCTCTCTCTCACACACATACATACATGCACCACACACACACACATGTATATGTTTGTATGTATGTGTGCACACATATAAGTATATGTGTATGCATGCATGTATATATATATATATATATGCATTATATATACATACATGCACACACACATATACATACATATTTAAGAATTATGAAGTGTGTTACAGATATACTTTATGTAATGCTAACATTATATGATATAGAAACTCCAGTAAGTCGTAGAACCCAGCCCGTGAAGAAACTTACTAGACCGTCAACGTTATATATATATATAGGCGCAGGAGTGGGTGTGTGGTAAGTAGCTTGCTAACCAACCACATGGTTCCGGGTTCAGTCCCACTGCGTGGCATCTTGGGCAAGTGTCTTCTGCTATAGCCCCGGGCCGACCAATGCCTTGTGACTGAATTTGGTAGACGGAAACTGAAAGAAGCCTGTCGTATATATGTATATATATATATATGTATGTGTGTGTGTTTGTGTGTCTGTATTTGTTCCCCTATCATTGCTTGGCAATCGATGCTGGTGTGTTTACGTCCCCGTCACTTAGCGGTTCGGCAAAAAGAGACCGATAGAATAAGTACTGGGCTTACAAAAAGAATAAGTCCCGGGGTCGAGTTGCTCGACTAAAGGCGGTGCTCCAGCATGGCCGCAGTCAAATGACTGAAACAAGTAAAAGAGTAAAAGAGTAAAAGAGTATATATACACACACGCACATATATGTAGACACACACCTCCTGGCATGTACTTATGCGTCCTAACTTATATTCTTGCCAGTAGCGCATTCTGAATGTGATTTTCACCACTTTTTCAAGGCAATTGTTAATTTTCGTATCGTTAATTTGTCAGCCTCTAGTCAATATCACTGACTGGATATTGGTGGTTAAATGAGCAACTATCTTCAGTTCAATTTTGTTGATCTTGTGAATAGTTGCCTGAATAAGTAGATGTACTGCGTATATTTTCGCTTATACTGCTCGTTTGTTTAATTCATATACATATGTACATAATTCGACTCCAAATGGTGCAGGCTCAGATCAAAAGACGTTTTGATTCGAGACTCTCTACTCCTATCCACAGCTCAAAACGATGTTTACGACGACGACAACAACAGCAACAACAATAATGATTCCTAACAAAGGAAAAGGTCATAAATTTGGGATCACATAGCACCCGTTCCCCCCTCTCCAAACACAATAGCTGCATTCGCCTTATTGTACAGCTTCTGATGGATGAAGGACGAAGAGAATGCTGTGGAAATTTAACGAATAACGTATAAACAAGATAAATAAATATTGGTCTCAAATTTCGGTACAAGATCAACATCGACTCCAATGCTCTGCTGGTATTTGTTTTATTGAGCTCGAAAGGGATGAAAAGAAAAGTCGGGCACACACACATACACACATACATACATGCATACATACAAACGTGTACACACACACACACACACACACACACACACACACACACACATATATATATATATATATATATATATATATATATATATGCATATACATATATACTTTTTTCTATAGGCACAAGGTCCGAAGTTTTGGGGGAAGGGTAAAGTCGATTAGATCGACCCCAGTTAGCAATTGGTGCTTAATTTATCGACCCCGAAAGGATGAAAGGCAAAGTCGATCTCAGCGGAATTTGACCTCAGAACGTAAAGACAGACGAAATACCTATTTCTTTACTACCCACAAGGGGCTAAACACAGATAGGACAAACAAGGACAGACAAACGGATTAAGTCGATTACATCGACCCCAGTGCGTAATTGGTACTTATTTAATCGACCCCGAAAGGATGGAAGGCAAAATCGACCTCGGCGGAATTTGAACTCAGAACGTAGCGGCAAACGAAATACCGCTAAGCATTTCGCCCAGCGTGCTAAAGTTTCTGCCAGCTCACTGCAGAGTAATACATACATATGTGTATGCGCACGCACACTGACGCACACGCATATGCACAAAAGAAAAAAAAATGAAATAACGCAGTTCCGATTACGGACAGTCAACGATTATTGAAAAGGTTGCAAGACGCAACGGAAATTTTAGTAAAAATATATAAGTTGGTGAGCGGAAATCGGGCCGGTGATTGTGTTAAATCATAAGGCACTAAAAGAGAATGACTCTCCTCAGATACAATAAAATATGCTTAAACTCACGAATTCAAATAAAGAATCTTGCTAACCAGATGCACAAAAACGAGCGGCGAGCTGGCAGAATCGTTAGCACGCTGGGCAAAATGCTTAGCGGTATTTCGTCTGCTGCTACGTTCTGAGTTCAAATTCCGCCGAGGTCGACTTTGCCTTTCATCCTTTCGGGGTCGATAAATTAAGTACCAGTTACGCAGTGGGGTCAATGTATTCGACTTAATACCTATGTCAGTCCTTGTTTGTCCTCTTTATGTTTATCCCCTTGTGGGTAATAAAGAAATAGGTATTTCGTCTGCCGCTACGTTCTGAGTCCAAAGTTCGCCGAATTACATCCTTTCGGGGTCGATTAAATAAGTGCCAGTTACGCACTGGGGTCGATGTAATCGACTTAATCCCTTTGTCTGTCCTTGTTTGTCCTTTTTATGTTTAGCTTCTTGTGGGCAATAAAGAAATATATATATATATATATGCACATACAAATGTGTATATATGTAGGTAGGTCGGTAGTTATGTATCTATATATTTATGTATGTATTCGACGGGCTCCTTTCGGTTTCCGCCGACCAGATTCACTGATAAAGTTTTTATCTCCCCTGGCTACAGTAGAAAACTCAGGCCCGAGGTGCAGTGTAGTGGGGCTGAACTCGAAAGCATTTAGTTACGAAGCGAGATTCTTAATCATACACCAATGCCAACGCTGATACAATCCAACCCCACCACACGCATTTACATTATTCCGCATTTCTTCGCTTAATTGAAAATCCACATTTAACACTGAAAACTCCTCCGAGATTTACTTTGTTTACATTTCAACACTTCAATCATTTTAAATAAACATATTGAATTTTTTTTTTTAAATTTCATCTGCTAAAAATATTGAAATTCATTTATAACTTCTTCATATAACTTGGCAGTTACAGAAATAAAACTTGCAATCACCTCACACCGTTCAACTGTACCATTACCTGCCCTTCATACCTGATATACTCTTTTACTCTTTTACTTGTTTCAGTCATGTGACTGTGGCCATGCTGGAGCACCGCCTTTAGTGGAGCAAATCGACCCCAGGACTTATTCTTTGGAAGCCTAGTACTTATTCTATCGGTCTCTTTTACTAAACCGCTAAGCCACGGGGACGTAAACACACCAGCATCGGTTGTCGAGCGATGTTGGGGTGACAAACACAGACACACAAACATATACACACATACACATATATATACATATATACGACAGGCTTCTTTCAGTTTCCGTCTACCAAATCCACTCACAAGTCTTTGGTCGGCCCGAGGCTATAGTAGAAGACAGTTGCCCAAGGTGCCACGCAGTGGGACTGAACCCGGAACCATGTGGTTAGTAAGCAAGCTACTTACTACACAGCCACTCCTACGCGTATGGTAGCAGTATACGAGCTTCTCTTTGCATTTTTCTGCTGAAAAAAAAACCTTCTCTTCATTTTCTAAAGTAAAATAATTAAAAAGAAGTGAAATCGTATCTGTCCTTTATAAGCATTTGATGTTCACCCTAACATTTCGCATTGTAAACATTTTATTTTCTCATTTTTATCTTCTTTCTTTCACAGTGAGTTGATTCTGGAATATATTTGGTTATTGTTTATGATGTGGTTGTCTCGTAAGAAGTTTGTTTCCCAACTACATGGCTCAGGGTTCAGCTCCATTGCTTGGCACGTTGGTCAAGTGTCTTCTGTTATAGTCCCATGCTGACCAGTGCCTTGTAAGTGGGTTTGGTAGATGGACACTGAAACAAATCTGTCGTGTGTGTGTATATATATATATATATATTATATATATATATATATATATATACTAGCAGTATCGCCCGGCGTTGCTCAGATTTGTAAGGGAAATAACTATAAAGCATTTTTAGAGAGTTATAGCCAAAAAATAGCAAAAAAATGGAAAAAAATGATGGTATATCTTTTTTTAGTTAAAAAAGGTGGAGTTGCGTCCCCTAGACAGTTTGCGGTTTGTGTTTCTGATTCTCGACCCCATGTCGAATTTATCGATTTTTTTCAGAACTGGGGGAACTTTTAAAAATTTTCGCTGCGTTAGTTTTGAATTATGACATTGGGCTATGTGTGTGTCAAGTTTCATCAGAATCGGTTGAAAGCCGTGGTCAGGGTGAGGGTACATATATATATATATATATATATATAATATATATATACATATGTGTGTGTGTGTGTGTGTGTGTGTGAGTGGAGGCGTGTGGCTTAGTAGTTAAGGTGTCAGCATCATGATCGTAAGATTGTAGTTTCGATTCCTGGACCGGGCGACGCGTTGTGTTCTTGAGCAAAACACTTCATTTCACGTTGTTCCAGTCCACTCAGTTGCCAAAAATGAGTAACGCTGCGATGGACTGGCGTCCCGTCCAGTTGGGGAACACATACGCCATAGAAACCGGAAAACCGGGCCCATGAGCCTGGCTAGGCTTTAAAAGGGTGCATTTATTATTACTATTATTATTATTATTATTATTATTATTATTATTATTATTATTATTATTATTATTATTATATATATATATATATATATATATATATATATATATGTATGTGTATGTGTGTTGTGCATGTGCATGCGCGCATACGTGTCTGTTTGTGTTTGTTTTCACGACCATTTGATAAACGGTGTACATTTGTTTATGCCCCCATAACTTAGCGGTTCAGCAAAAATGAACGATAAAGTATGTATCATGTTTAAAAGCAAAAATAAGTGATGGACGTCGATCCGTTGAACTAAAATTCATCAAGGCAGTAAAAGATAAAATACACACACACACACACACACACACACACACACACACACACACTCACACACACACACATACACACACACACATACAACAGACACGCATGCGCGCGCACACATACGCACACGCGCACACACAGGGTCTAGAATTCCACCCCAAAATATTTAATTTGTTTTTGGCACCGGACTCTAAGTCCTCGAGTCACTTGTTATTGCTTAAGCCTCTCAGTTAATAAATGATCTATATCAACTCCTTTATATATTGCATTCTATTTCTCCCGGTTATAAAACGAAACTTTAAAAAATGAATTTGTATATACAACCCCCACCCCACACATGAATAATGGTGAAATAAACTTGTTAACCAAATGACCGTGCTCCATATAACTCTGTCCTTCATAACTGTCGTTCCCTTGACAAACACATTTCGATTCCGATGCATATGTACTGTGCGTGTATCTTCTGACTCAAATTTTGCAAATAAATTAGAAAGAAACAGCGCAGAAGCCAGTGGGATCGGCTGTGGATGCAATTCACGAACCAGCCCTGTCACACATCCTGCCACACGCCCTGTCAAACTGATTGTATCTGAGGATCATGTTAAAGGTACAAGTCCCTCCGGAATACTTAGTCATTTACAATTTAATACAATGTGCAAATGATTATATAGATACAGCCATATTAAACTTCATTCACAGCGTTCTAAAACATTTTAATTCTCTTCTATGACAAACCCTGCCTTATTCTCTAGAATTAACTTCTCCTCGTGTTACCGCACAAAGTTTTATTAAGTGTAATTTTTTTGGCACAATCAATCACTCCCATTCTGGTTTTTCTATTTTTGCTTTTTATCGTATATTCAACTGCCTAGATCAATTGCCAAAGTTTGTTTTAAATCACATATACAAAACACGATATATTCGAGTTTATATATTGTAGAATACAACTATAATTATCGAACAATAGTTATATAATCAGCTCTATTTAGCCTATCCTCTGTGCGCATTAAAGACATTAACCGCTACTTTATTCTCAATGTCTATATTCTTTGGAAATACAACGGGTTGTGCAGGTACCGGGTGGACATATACATAAGTTTACATGTCCACACACACACACGCGCGCATTCTCCCATTATCTCTCCTCCCATGTGTGTGTGTGTGTGTGTGTGTGCTTGTGTGTGTGCGTGTGTTTGTGTGCAACAATGTAAATCAAAAGAATTCTAATATATTTAAATATCATTAAGCCTCTTTGTGATCTACATAATAAAAAAAGACAACCATTCTATGCTGGTGGTGAGCGGGAAAAAGAGGTGGGTGGCGGTCTCCTGATGGACCGTTTTACGCTTTGTTGACTGCTCCTAGATAAAAGGCACGGTTTTTCCTTGATCAAAAGTAAAGATCAGTTGCATAAATTTAGTTAGCAACGTGATGGATAGCGAAATTTGCATCCCTGTGCATTTGATGGTTCGTCATTAATTAAACATTATCTATTTTTACAGCGTAAATTAGCATAAATCAGTGTAAGTCAGAATAAATAGTTATTGCCTTATTAATGACGAGCCGTCAACTTCAACTCTTTGAAAAACTTTGTGCTGTTGAAATATATAAAATCTAAGTTCCAGATCTTCGCGACCAGAACAGTTATAAGATTGTCCATTTTGTTTGTCAATGTCTGAGCCTCAAGTCATGTTTCAGATTTCTGTTCTAAGTCACATTCAGTATCTCTGAGTGCTTTTTGAATCCAGTTGCATTCATTTGCAACCTTGTAGCACCACATCGTGCTGATTAGCGAGTATCTAAGAAGAACTTCATAGCTTTCTCTCTTTTTATTGCCTTCAAAAGTCTGCATTAGATTTTCCCATCTGTGATAAGTATAACTGCTTGTCACTTCCAGTATTACGAGATTGTTTTAGATCAGTGGTTCTTAACTTTATTGGAGGCACTGGACCCTGCAAGCTTCATTAGTGCATTCACCGAATCCTTCGGATGGAAAGATAAAATATGATTTCTTCAAAACTTAGGTATATATTTTATTAGTGCACAAAATGAACCGTGCATCATTTGCACACAAAATGAGTGTTCAAAGAACAAAATCAACAAAGCATAAATTTTGCACAAAAATATAACTCAATGAATATTTACTGCAAATAAATGTGACTTTTGTTGTTGCTTTCAGATACAGGTTCAGAAATGTGCGGCTTCACTTTGGCAAATGCCGCTTTCATATCATTTTCGCAATAAATTCTGTTCCTTTTCTTAGTTTTCATGTCTAGCATCCTCGGAAAGGATTGCTCGCAAAGATACCTTATAACAAACGGTGTCAGTATCTCAAGGGTTTTCTTAGCAATCAGAGGGTATGGTGCGATTTGATGAGTATTGTTTCTTCTGAAGATTTGCTGTTGAAGCTGGCTCTGGTGAAGTTCAATGGTTTCGTTGAGGTGTTCATCGTTGACGTTCTGCTGTCGCAACACTAAACGCGAGAGGTTGTTTCAGCCATGGTGTATATGACTCTCTGGTGGAGAAATATCCGTCAAGAGATTTTGCGAGATCATCTAAGTGCACGGCAATTGCTTGCTTCAGCTCCCCAGGTACAGAAATGTTTTAACGCAGCTCTGTCATATCACTCCTACTCTCCTAGCTCACATTCTTTTACCCCTTCCCTTCCCATCTCTTCTTATCCCTCCCTCACACCTCTCCCATTCTCTCATTACATTATCTTGACCACCAACTAATACTCCTTTCTCACTTTCTTCACCCTTCCTTCACTTTTTCACTCTTTGTTTTTTTCTCTCCCCTTTCTTTTTTCTCTCTTATTTTCTTTTCCTGTTTTAATTTTGACCTATCTCCTCTTTCTATTCATACACATCTTTCCTCCCTCCATCTATCCAGTTATCGAGGTAATCAAACCTTGATAACTGAAGAGATGCCGAAGCAGGTTTCCGTGCCGACATCCGAAACTCGGAATCTTATTATAGCAACCGAATAATTGTCACATTATATTACACACACACATACACACACACACCACACACACACACACACATATATATATATATATATATATATATATATATATATGCGTGTGTGTATACATAGACCCTTACATACATACATACATACATACATACACACACACATACACAAAAATACACACAAGCGCACATATGTATGTTGCACGTCTGTACATAGATGCAGACACATACACAGACATACACACGAACACGCAGATGTATATAGGCATTCTACCATATATATATGTATATATATATATATTATATATATATATATATAATATATATATATATATATATATATATATATATATATATATGTATATATATATATATATATATATATGTATATATATATATGTATATATATATATATATATATATATATATGTATATATATATATATTATATATATATATATATAATATATATATATATACATATCTATATACACGTATATATATATATACTCATATATATATATATATATATACACGCATGTATGTATGTATGTATGTAATTTTTATACACTATAAAACTTCTAAAGTAAACATTTTGTATTTGCATTCAACAATCTGGGGCAAAAATAACGGAAACACTAACAGGAATCACAAACAAACATTTATACACACATAGACGTATACACATATATGTATCTCTGTCTGTTACTCTCTCTCTCTCCCTATATATATATATATATATATATATATATATATATATATATATCCACACACACATATCCACATATGTATGTGTGTGTGTTAATATGTATGTATATACATATATATATATATATATATGTATGTATACGTATATATATATACATAGGAAAAATTTATTTTTTTATAAGAAAGTTAAATAAAAAACTGTTTCTTATAAAAAAATTGTCCTTATGGATGGCGACTTTTATATCATATATATATATATATATACAATATATGTGTATATATGTATGTCTATATATGTGTATGTCTGTAATCATATATGTCTTTCAAGCGAAGTATTAGTCATTACAATTTAATATTCATACTTCGCAGTTAATCGTAGTTAGGGGAGGGTCAAAGACATTAGAAATCTGAACTGAATTACTTTTGAAGTTCAGTTTCTGTGTTTAGGGTGTTGGATTTAAGATTGCTAAAACCTAGGTTCGATTCTAGATCCGGGCAGCATGTTCTAATCTTGAACATTTTACGTTTCTCAGATCTGTTCAGTTAAGGAGGAGTAGTAGTGGCAAGGGCTGGTGGTTAACATGCTATGGATAGGATCCCGGTTCAGTCGAGTTTGTGCTTTGTACTCTTCGGTCGCCATTATAGCTTTGCTTCATTGAATGACCTGCGGTATTTACTTCCAATCATTTGATTAAAGTTCGTGATCATCACCAAAGAGTTGCTTAAATAAATGCCACACATGTACGTTGCTTCAACTGACTAAATTCTCATAGTAAAAACTATAGACTTGTACACACACATACACATCCACACACTACACACATATACAGGTATATATGTACATATACATACATACATACATACATACATACATACATACATACACACACACACACACAAACACACACACACAGACACACACACACACACACACACACACATATATATATATATATATATATATATTTTGTTTCAGCTCAGAGCTGCGGCCATGCTGATGCACCGCCGTTTTGTGCCACACTGTTATTACTAAGAGCCTCCTCTAATATTTGGCACTTGGTGAAGAATGGAGTTTGATATAGCCACCCTCTTGCCGTGAGGTAGGTTCATCTCGGACTCTCGACAGGAAGATATACAGCTTTGATTTAAAAACCGCTACATCTACTTTGTGCAGGTTCCTCAGACTCTTTGGGAGAATATTAAAAAGCTGTGGGCCCTTGAAACCCAGGCTGTTGCAGTAGCTGGTCCTGAAGCGTGATGGCATTGCTGGGATCTTTGGCACTATGCAGTGTCGTCCCGTTCTTGCATTGGTGTAGCTTACAATGCCAACATTTGGCATAATTCCTTCCAGGATCTTCCAAATATATATTACTGCATACTTCTCCCGTTTTCTCTCTAGGGAGTAGAGTCTTAGTTGTTTCAACCTTTCCCAGTAGCTGAGCTGTTACAAAGAGACGATCTTCAACGCTAGTTTTTGAAAATCTAGACGTAAATTTTATGTTGGACTTAAAGCCATAGTTTTAGCATAACTGTCATAGAAATGCAAGAAGTCGATTAAACTATCCTGCGATCCTTCCCAGACAAAAAAGACGTCAACAATGAACCATAACCAAAGTATTGGCCCGTGACCATGTAGACATTAGCAAAATTAACTGACATGGGTTACCCATGGCGCAACCCCTCATCTTGTAGTAAAATTTTTGTCCAAAATTCATTGTGATACTTTGTAATACAAACCTCAACAGCCTACAGAGAAAATTTGATGAAATACTTTTAGTTGACCGTTTTTCGAAGGTATTCATGCATGCATCTACCCCTTCACCGTGGTCAATATTGGAATATAAGGAAGAAACATCTATGGTTATCAAAAGACAATTTTCGAGATGGTTTCGGTGCTTAAAAAAGTTGTTGATTTTAGACATAAAATCAAAAGTATCCTGAATATAAGAACTTGATCTTTTTTTGCGAGAGCGGGTAGAAAGCCATCTAGCAACTCCGAAATTTTGGCTGTACAACATTCCTATCCGCTGTAAACTGGGCGCATTAGAGGAAATCTTTCGAACTTCTTGTGTATTTCAGGGAGACCATAAAATACAGGTGTTCTTTCTGACCGTAAAATCCTGGATTACGCTTTATTAATGAACTTGTTTTCCTCCTTTTCCAGAATTATTTTGTCAAGTTCCTCTCTGGGATTAGGGTTTGGATCGACAGGTAAATTCTTCATATGAAGTTTTGTCACTTGAAACTTCTTCACAAATCGAAATATACTCACTTTTGTCCATAATTACAATAGCGCCTCCCTTATCCATCATTTTAATATCAATAGAATCATTATTAGTTAGACAGCGGAGTGCATAACTTTGGGAACTTGTGAGGTTATTCCAGGACTTCTTTCCACTTGTTTTAAGGCTTTCCCGAATACCTGCCTGACAAGATTCAAGAAATTCCAGTAGTGCTTGTGAAATTCCATCCAGAACATTATCTGGATACCAGTTGGGATTCTTTTCAATCCAATTATGCCAGATTCGATCAACATTTTTACTTCAGTAAGTATAGGGTTTTCTCACTCCTCGTTATCTTTTATTCAAATAAATATTCCTTCAGCCTGTGACGGCGGATAAATAGCCTTTAGAAGAACATATCTGTTCAAGAACACTAAAAATCTCCTTAATGCCTGCACCAAGGAATACGAATTTTGAACGATGGTGTTCAATAATAGCTTCCATTAAATGAAATTAATTGTTCTCACCAATCAATTTAAACTTGTGAAGCAATGAGTCGTCAGGCTGTGATGCACACATCGGTATATTTGATGTAAGACCGCCCGGTATAACTTTTTCTAGCTTGCATGTTTCCAGAAATGATAAATGGCTTCTGATTTTAGCATGAAAACGATTAAGTTTTTTCACTGACAGAAATGTCGATTTCCCATTTTCTGATTCGTATTTGAACGGTACATTTGAAAGGCCCAAAACCGGGATCTAGTGAAACTAGCAGATCTGATAAACCAACTGTAAGTAGGAATAAAACGCAAAAACTTTAATTTACATTACGATTTTCCTTAGACACCCGACTGTTAGGCAACTTCCAGAATGTTATGATTTACACGGAAGGTGAGACGTGTAGAGATTCCTATTTGGTGTATTCGTATGCACAATAACAGTAGTTCGACAGAACATGCCGAACATTTTGCAACAAGCAACTACAATTTTGAAAAAAACTTGGAAGTGTATATTCTCAGAAAATGTTCTGAATCTGCTACACTTCAGCACTCAAAATGCACGAGGAGAAATATGCTTGCGAGATATTAACACCACACCCTGGAAAAATGAATAAAATGACTGGATTTGAATTTCTATAATTTTGAATTTTTATGTATTATTTTTCATTTTGAACTCGACAAAGACAGGCTAGCTGTCGAAATATCATTCAACCAATAAAATATATATTGCCATCGCAACGCGCTCTTCGTATTGTCTACTTTTTATGATAATAATAATAATAATAATAATAATAATAATAATAATAATAATAATAATAATAATAATAATATAAAAATAATAATAAAAATAATAATAATAATAATAATAATAATAATATAATAATAGTAATAGTAATAATAATAATAATAATAATAATAATAATAATAATAATAATAATAATAATAATAATAAAATAATAATAAGAGAGAACACCGGGGGACGGAAGAGAGAACACCGGGGGACGGAAGAGAGAACACCGGGGGACGTTTAAGAGGAGAACACCGGGGGAAGTTTAAGATGTAAGAAGGAAAATTCAGAGCTCCGAAATCTACCCACAAACATCGAAAACAAGGACATCCTATGGAGCCAAAGTTTTACTAACAAAGAATTGGACTGTATCCGAGTAAGTAATACTAATTGAAATTTATTACTATTTTCGAAACGAAATGATGTATTTTGACTCGATATCATCTCCACCTCTAACGCAACACATGTAAACATGCGTGGAACATCACGATCATCCCCGACCCCAAACACCATGTACAAAGGAACTACGAAGAAATTAAATGCAACCGATACTATTCAACCCAAGAATAACAATCGAGCGGTACGTACATTAAACTTACAACAAAAAATGTACGAAAAACTACACGTGCGAAATAATGTTACAACAGAAATAAACGGACCGGTACCCTACGAAAATGACGACCGTCAAAATAATGGGCCGGACGTTGTACCTCATGTCCCGCAAATAAAACCCAAAAGACGTAAATGGACACGTGAGGAATACATTTCTATCTCACACGCATACTTCACAGCAGTACTCTACCCAAAAATGAAAATACAACAACACATACATATAAAATATGGAAGGAAAATAATAGAGATATAGACTTGGATACAGCAATGAACCCTAATAAATTAGCTAACGTACGAAGATACATTCTCAACACAAAAAAAATATCAGAAATAGAAATAGAACACCTAAAAGAAAACATACACCAGGAAAATGTAGATAGAAGCCACACAACAATGCCCAATAATATAAACACTGAAACTGTAAAACACGAAGATAAACGCAACATTCCCAACAAACACGATGTAAACAACGAAGGGGGGCCTAATGATTATGATAATATAAAAAATAAAATAATCAAAGAACTGAAAACCACAGAGCTCAAAATGGACCACCTACCATACCTCCCAAGAATCAAAATAAACGAAATAACAACACCTATTATAAACAGCATAAACCTAGCCGTCACTGAACTGATAGCCACTGAATAAAAAAAAAGTGATATCACTGAGCTAAATAACCTAATATACGCAGCAGCCACTGCAGCCACAAAAGAAGCTGGATACTCACCCAAACCCGCCCAAACAGGAGTACCACGACCCAAACAAACCCTGTGGATAAATAACATCCAAAGCAAAATAAAAAAATTAGAAAAGACCTGTCGATTCTTAATGAAATCAGCAAACAATCAACGCTACTGAGCAACAAAAAGAGAACAAAAATACTCCGCAAATATAACATCACAGAAAAAGATTTGCCTGAAATAAAAGAAAAGCTGAAGCAAGATATCCTTGCCAAAGCACAAAGGATCCGCCGGTACAAGAAACGCCAACGCTTCTTTGAAGAAAACAAAAAGTTCAACTCCAACCCCAAAAAGTTCTACCAAGAACTGGGCAAAAATAAAATAGAAGTCACTGCAGCACCAACGGCAGAAGAATTGGAAGAATTCTGGAGAGAAATATGGTCGGCGAACGAACCACCAAAAAAAAGGAGTATCAAAATAACAAACTCGGCATCTGAACAACTATGGACCCCCATAACAACTGAAGAGGTCACCCAGGCACTGCAAATACTAAGCAACTGGAAGGCACCTGGGCATGACAAGATCCCCAACTTCTGGCTGAAATATCTAACAGGAATGCACAAAAAGCTGGCTGAAAACTTTAACAACGTACTAGCAGAGCCAGAGACAATGCCTGAATGGCTCACGAAGGGGAAAACCATCTTAATTCCCAAATCAAATGAAACAGAAAAACCAGAAAACTACAGACCAATAACCTGCCTCCCTACTATGTTCAAGGCATTTACTGCAGTGATATCACAAAGGCCGAACAAGCACCTGGACGAAAACAAACTGTTCCCAGAAGAGCAGAAAGGATGCCGCAAAGGCTCATATGGCTGTAAAGATCAACTAATGATTAATAAAGCCATAACTGAAGACAGCCACAGAAAGAAGAAAGGCCTCAGTATGGCCTGGATTGACTACAACAAGACGTTTGATAGCATCCCCCACACATGGATCCTCGAAACACTAGCCATTAACAAAGTAGCACCAACAATCATAAAATTCATAGAGCACTCTATGAATAAATGGCAAACAGTCCTACACCTCCAAACAAAAGAGGGACTCATGAAAACCAAAGACATCCCCATTAGAAGAGGAATATTCCAGGGAGACGCGCTCTCTCCACTCCTTTTCTGCTTGGCACTGTCACCTCTATCTGATATGCTAAATAGAACTGGATGCGGATATAAATGTTACGGCAAAACGATCAGCCACCTTTTATATATGGATGACCTAAAACTATACGCTGCAAATGACAAACAGCTGGAAACACTATTAAAGACAGTTCATGGATTTACCAAAGAAATAGATTTGAAATTTGGATTAGAAAAATGCGCCAAAGTAACCATGAAATGAGGAAAACTAGTTAAGAGTAACAACATCACACTAGATAAAACCAATGAAATAAAAGAATTAGACCAAAGCCAAACTTACAAATACTTAGGAATCCATGAACTATATAAGACACAATACACACAAATGAAAGAGAAAATAAAAAAAGAATATTATAGACGAGTTAGATCAATACTAAACACAGAGCTCAATGCTAAAAACAAGATAATAGGTATTAACACTTTAGCTGTACCAGTTATAAGTTACAGCTACAATATCCTTAACTGGACACGAAATGAACTGACCAAAATAGATAGGAAAACAAGAAAAATAATGACAGGATCTAGGATGCATCACCCAAAATCTGACATAGAAAGACTATATATACAACGTATAGAAGGTGGTAGAGGCCTTATACAGCTGGAAAACTACTATAAAATAACCACCATAGGACTGCAAAAATATCTACTTCAGAAGGAAGGAAAACTGATCCAGATAGCGGCAAAACACGAGCAAAACAAAAAACTGTTCTCAGTATTTAAGGAAGCTGACAAATACAAACAAGAAATCATACCACCTAATAAACACGAAGAAGAAGAAGAAGATGAAGAAACAACAAAAGCTATAAAACAAATGAAATTTAAACTAAAAATAGAACAGCAACGAACCATGATAAAACGATGGCAAGAAAAGCCCCTTCATGGTAAATACTGGACTAAACTAAACGCAAAAGAAATAGACAAAGAAAAATCCCAGCAATGGTTGAAAAGCTCAGGACTCAAAGCAGAAACAGAGGGATTTTTAATTGCAGCACAAGATCAAAGCCTCCCCACCAGAAATTACCAAAAACATGTAATGAAAAGAAATATTACAAGTAACTGCAGAATATGTGGAGATGGACAAGAAACAATAAATCATATTATCTCTAGCTGCCCAGTCCTGGCTAAGAAGGAATGTATTCACAGACATGACAGAGTTGGAACCTACATACATTGGAAGCTATGCCAACATTATGGAATAACAACAGAAAAAAGATGGTATAGGCACACACCAGAAAAGGTCACAGAAAACGAGAAAGCAACCATACTCTGGGATATGCCGATACACACAGATAGAGAAATTAAGGCCAACAGACCAGATATAGTTGTCAGAGATCATGAAGAAAAAAAATGCTTTCTAATTGATGTATCAATACCGGCTGATGACAACGTGTCTCTAAAAGAAATGGAGAAACTCTCAAAATACAAAGACCTGGAAATAGAGGTAACTAGAATGTGGAATCTGAAAACAGAAACAATTCCTATCATAGTAGGTGCATTAGGCATGATAAAAAAATATTCAGACAAATACATAACAAAAACACCAGGACTTACAAACACATATAACATACAGAAAATTGCACTACTAGGCACTGCACACATCCTACGCAGAACACTTTCCATACAATAACCATCAGAGCATCACAACAAATCACAGCACATGCCCAAGGCACACAGAGCTGCGCTCGGTAGTGAAGTGAAAGCACGCTATAAAAATAAAACTACTGAATAATAATAATAATAATAATAATAATAATAATATTCTCTCTCACCCTCTCTTTCTCTGTCTCTCTGTCTTATTACCACTCTCTTTCTGTCTCTCTTTCTCCCCCTCTCACTTTCTTCTATTACCTTTGTAGATGTAAACGTTTTCAGCCAAAATCACACTGCAACTGATCAATTCAAATAATAAGCTAGTTTTTCAGACTAATGCTTCTTCCGTATTTGGTTAAATCTTCTCTAAGCCGTAGTGCGCCCGCCCTCCACTTCCCTCTACCATCTTCCCTTCCCTACTACCATTTTCCCTCCCCTACCATCTTCGCCCCCCCCCACCATCTTCGCCTACCCTACCATCTTCGCTCCTTCTCTACCATCTTCCCTCCCACTCGACCGTATTCCATCATGTCCAGTATCTACCTACCTACCTCACTTTCGTGTTTACAACCACTCCTATGCAGTCCACCTACCCTCCCCGCTAATATGAATGTATTATAAGTCCTGTCCTCTGACAGTCAAGCCCGATTCCTTCACCAAACCAACAGAAGAGAGGTAAAAAGCGAGTATCTGGCGTCATCACATAACCAGTTCTCTGGGTAGGCTGAACTCATTAGCCTTGGATGGCAAGCAGTCTATGAGTAGGAGCACTCTGAGTTCAAAACCAGGGGAGCAAGCGCCCTGTGCTATGGCAGACTACCTTGATAGATATGGTGTCTCGATAAAAATACCGGTTGGTAGTAACCTAAAAACACACCTCATTTGTGAGTGAAAATACCAAGCAAGATAGATGTTGATAACAGTGTGAACGGGACTGGAATCAATGGTGAGGGTGCCGCACCCGGTAAGTGCCCCACTGTGCAGTAGGGGGTGGGGGTGGCGGTCAAAATCCAGCAATTGCTTGCCAGCTACAAAGCATAAGTAGAATAAACAAGTAAATATGATGGTTATGGAATGTTACTACCGGAATACCGAGTTGATGCTAATGGCATACCTGTCAGAGGGTACAGGAAACGAATGCATAGTGAATGGAAGACAATGGAGCTAGAGATTATGTGACCAAGCAAGAGCAATACGAAAGAATGGGTGGTTAACAGAACTGAAGCTAGAAGCTACTAAAAAAGGGATACCGGATGAGGCTGGGCTTGCGAGAAATGAAAGTGGTATAGTGGAAGAGATGGACAACTGCAAGAATATAATACCGTGAATTGAGAAAGAACTGAGATCAGTGACTACTCAAACAATGAAGATCGATTAATAGACAGAATTTTGTATCTATCAAATACAGAAGGGAAAACTTTATATGCGACTTTAAGAAGGCTAACCAATAGAGTCTAAATCAAGAGACGAATAAAATCAATAATGTACTGAGACACATTGAAACAAAGAATATCACTCAAATAAATAATTTTATCAAGGCTGCTAGTAGGATTGTGGCGGAAACAGATGAGATTGAGAACTACTATTGAGAATAGAACAGCAACGGATAGAAGAGGAAATAAACAACAGTGGTGGAAAAGGAGATGTGAACGCCAAGACACATGCAGGCCGGTGGCAATGGATGAGAAGCAGTGACTTGAAGATAGAGACAGAAACACTCATAAGCGCAGCTCAGGAACAAACGTTAAGGACCAATTATATGAAGTGCAGAATAGGCAATAATGTCGATAGCGACAAATGCAGAATGTGTAGTGAGAGGGGTGAAACGATATGGCACATCGTTAGCGAATGCCCGAAATTGGCACAACAAAAGACGCCATGTCAATGTGGCAAGAATGATCCATTGGGAACTTAGTGAAAATCACGGCCTACAACGTGCAAAGACGTGGTATCAGAAGGAGTTGCTGAAAATGTAGAATTGCAAACTCCTGTGGGATGCAATGATCCAGTGCGATCACCTGACCAGACATCGGAAACCGAACATTGCTGTGGTGAATAAAAAACAAAGAACATGTATGATAATCGACATAGCAAGCTCCGGTGACAATAGAATCAATGTGAAAGAAGAAAGAATAAACGACTATGACGATTTGAAGTGGGAAATACGAAGGTTATGGACAATGAAGAGAGTGGGCGTGATATAGCAAGGATTGTCCATTGGACACTCTGCAATAAGTATGGGCTTGACAGAGTAAATAAGTGGTACGAACATAAACCCGAAAGGCATCATCGAATGATAATGCAAAGATCCTATGGGATGTTATGATTCAGTGCGATCATGAGAAAGAGAATAGGAAACCCGACATAATGTTAATTGAGAAAGAAAGCAAACGATGCTGGATCATAGATATAGCATACCCAGCTGACAACAAGGTATGCGATAAAGAAGAGTCGATAAAGAAAAGTCGATAGATATCGCAGGTTAGCTTAGGAGGTTAAGCAGTTGTGGTCGATGAAAAGGTGGTAGTAGTACCAATAATTGTCGGAGCCCTGGGAACAGTGAGTAAAACTCTTGAGAAGTACATGGAACAAATATGGGCTGCAATAATGGGGGAGCACTTGCAGAAAAACAGCATCGTTTGGAACCGCTCGAATACTCCGGATGAAGGTCGAAAAATACGGGTTGTTACCTTAGTTCACTGATAGTGAACAGCTGACACTGAAGTACATCTCCAGCGTTAGAAGCTGTGCAAAGACAATAAATAATAATAATAATAATAATAATAATAATAATAATAATAATAATAATATAATAATAATAATAATAATAATAATAATAATAATAATAATTATTATTATTATTATAACAACAACAACAACAATAATAATTGTTACATAGACACAAAATTCTCAGATTTATTGGTATGTGTGTGTGGTGGGGTATTTTTAATTCAATCGACCCTATTACTTGACTAGTATTTATTTTATTGACTTCTCAAGGATGAAAGACAAATGGATTTGGCTCGCTACTTAGAAATAAGTAAATACCGCACAGTATTTTGTGTGTCATTTACTGTCCTTGCGATTATAATGATTATTATTCCTTCTGTTGGAATAAAGCTAGATATTTAAAGTGCTAAATAAACTTGGCAGTACATATTTTTAGTTTGAAAGTCATCTGTGACGGTATGTGATAACATGGCTTCAGTCAGGAGTAAAAGAAGCCTGGTTGTGGATTAGACTGAATCGAAAACTCAGAGCTATGTAATTTTACATATCACTAGCAGAGATACCCGGCGTTGCCCGGTTACATTCAATTGAAGAATTAGACTTTTCTGTTATATCTTCTGTAATGAACTTGAATATCTATGTTTCGAATTTCATCAAAATTGCAGATGAGGGTTATTTCCCTCTTTACACACCCTAAAAAAAATCGTAATCGTGCCACGTTTATCCCATACTACTGATTTTTATGCGCATATTCCAAAATTTCAGTCCTATTGAACCTGTTAAAAAGATTTTGCTCCTGAAAAATGAAGGTCATGGAGCTCTAAAATGTGAGAGTTAAGGCCCCTGTTGGGAGTGGGCATCTTAATGTCAACCAGAGAAGTTGAATTGTTGAAAATGTTTTAACTTGGGTCTTATATCTATTGTTTGAATTTCTTTGAAATAAGAAATATATGTTCACTGGGGTTGTAAAAGAGAGCAAAGCTACAGGAAACCAAAATACAAATGATCACAATAAGCAGTCAGTTACCTTACCCTAGACGTTGCCACTCCCAATGTAGGATTCCTCACCATCCAGGTGACAGGCACAGCCGTAAAATGCATTACGAATCTATAGCAATTGGAAGGGCGTGACCCAACTGAAATCAACATTAACAACTGTGTGACGTGAGGGCTAAGGAGAAATTAAAGTGACAACTCTGGAGTTTGCAGATGACCACTATGCTGATACGTAACTGGACAGAATAAATTTAAAATCTATAAATGTCTTTGAATAACCAGTCACTCATCTGGCAAGGCTTTGAAATCAATGTTACCATCTGGGGACTATGTGTGACCGAGTGATAACAAAAAGACTGAAAGGAAGTCTGCAATCAAATAAATTTACTCAACACTTTGCAACTGAATCAGTGGAGGCAAAGATGCCTCTCATTTACTTGACAATTTATGCAACACATTGCAGAAATCCCAATGTAAGTGTATGTCAAAGCAAACTGTTACACTGTTGTACAATTGAATTAGAAATACTGCCCAACTTTTATGTTCGGGTAACCCTACAGTTTCCAAGAGCACAACTGTATTCGTTTTTGCTTAGATAAAATGACAAAATCGTGCGTGTTAAGTCCCCATTTTGATGATTTCTTTCAGTTTCTGTCTACAAAATCCACTGACAAGGCTTTGGTTGGTCTGAGGCTATAGCAGAAGACACATGCCAAGTTACCACACAGTGGGACCGAACTGAGAACCATGTGTTTTGGAACCAAGTTTGTTACCACACAGCCACACCTGCACTTATGTATGTGTGTATGGGTGTATATATGTATGCATATATATATGTGTATATATATGTGTACATATTACATGTACATCTCTCTCTCTCTCTCTCTCTCTCTCTCTCTCTATATATATATATATATATATTATATATATATATATATACATCTAGACATACATGTATATCTATATAATGCATCTATACATATACAGCTATACATATACATGTATACATATACAGCTACATATATACATGTATATATATATATCTGCCTCGGTTCTCGCGGTTAAAATATAATGTTTGCTAGATAGACCACGTGGGTGGAATGGGGAGTGCAGAATTTTACGCCTGCGCATTTTGAATTTGTTGACACTGTTAGTTGGAGTGGTTCATCTGAAGCGACAAGTTCGATGATAGGTAAAGTTCCTGCTTTTTAGTGTTTCCAAATCCAAATTAAGAAATTTTGAGCTGACGAAAGAAATGCTGATTTTATTTGGCTAATCTTGAAACGTTGACGTACTCAAACGATCTACGTACTTGTGATATTTTTCTGTATTTACCCCCAAACCTTCGTGAGCTGTCTGGAGTAAACATTATCTGAGAGAAATTTTCTTTAAGTAGTAGAATGCTAAGAAAAATTTTTTTGGCTGCTATTTCTACTAAGTTCAGTATGTGGCAAAGTAATTTATTTTACTAAGCCCTAATTATATAATGTAATATTTTGAATTCGCCTTAAATGGTCCTTTTACATACTGAACACTTGGTGAAATTGATTAATTAATTAATTTTACCCTCAATTGTTGATATATATATATATATATATATATATTATATATATATATATATATACATCTAGACATACATGTATATCTATATAAATGCATCTATACATATACAGCTATACATATACATGTATACATATACAGCTACATATATACATGTATATATATATATCTGCCTCGGTTCTCGCGGTTAAAATATAATGTTTGCTAGATAGACCACGTGGGTGGAATGGGGAGTGCAGAATTTTACGCCTGCGCATTTTGAATTTGTTGACACTGTTAGTTGGAGTGGTTCATCTGAAGCGACAAGTTCGATGATAGGTAAAGTTCCTGCTTTTTAGTGTTTCCAAATCCAAATTAAGAAATTTTGAGCTGACGAAAGAAATGCTGATTTTATTTGGCTAATCTTGAAACGTTGACGTACTCAAACGATCTACGTACTTGTGATATTTTTCTGTATTTACCCCCAAACCTTCGTGAGCTGTCTGGAGTAAACATTATCTGAGAGAAATTTTCTTTAAGTAGTAGAATGCTAAGAAAAATTTTTTTGGCTGCTATTTCTACTAAGTTCAGTATGTGGCAAAGTAATTTATTTTACTAAGCCCTAATTATATAATGTAATATTTTGAATTCGCCTTAAATGGTCCTTTTACATACTGAACACTTGGTGAAATTGATTAATTAATTAATTTTACCCTCAATTGTTGATATATATATATATATATATATATATATATATAAGAAATATTGAATTTCTAAATCTCTCGTAGAGACATGTACGGTGGTGGGGCGATAGAATGGTTGTATACTGTCAATCTAACAAGAATGTGACAGTAGGGGGTACACCACCGTTGTATAGCCCTAGGAGGCATCGAACGCCTCCTGACAGCTTCGACACATTTTTTCCCTGTGTCCTTATATACATATACGAAGGGGAGACAAACACCCCCAACCGCCGGAACCGCATCTAGGGACACCGTGTTTCAGGATCATTGTCCTTCATCGGCCTAGAGTAGCAGACACCGGTCGGCTGGTGATATTTGCCTGGACTTCGTATCTGTATATATGTAAACTCAGTGAAGTCTATTCACTGTCACGTTCTTGTTAGATTGACAGTATACAACCATTCTATCGCCCCACCACCGTACATGTCTCTACGAGAGATTTAGAAATTCAATATTTCTTATTTTGATAATCAGTGAATATATATTTGGAATTTACAAAAGAAACGAACAAAAGACGAAGACGGGTGTGTAAACAGCAA
This sequence comes from Octopus sinensis, assembly GCF_006345805.1. Lineage (NCBI taxonomy): Eukaryota > Metazoa > Mollusca > Cephalopoda > Octopoda > Octopodidae > Octopus > Octopus sinensis. The sequence continues at coordinate 52,917,647 of NC_043006.1, read as the reverse complement.
ACAGGTTTATTAGTTTAACGCTCCGGACTTAGGAAAATTTATTTAGGGAGTACTACTGATTTAAAAAATAGATTTAGCAGCACAAGAATTCATTTATTCACCCCTATATAAAAAATTCCGTTACATTAGCCTCATACATTAACCACCTCATACAGTCTAACATTGAGTAAAATTAACGATGATCAATAATTACTGAATCAACACCATAGAACACATATACCAAATCGTATAGGCTTCGTATCAAGGAATCCAGTAGCATACTATACGCTAGTAATAGAAATAAAAACATACAATTAAATAAAATTACAGACATTTTAGTATGTTGTAAGCCTATATATTTAGCGTCTTATAATTTTCTTAAACTTTAAAATTAAATTTTTAAAATATAAAACTGTAAAGCTTTTTGAAAATACTATCTGAATTAGATCCAATGGATACTTATGCACAAATCTAAAATCATGAATAATTTATTTATTATTGTACAGAGTGGAATATTCACATTGGCTTTTATTTGCATGATTAACTAAAGTTAACATTTCAATGATTTTCATTTTTTATTTAAACGTGAAAATCTTGAAAATCTTCAAAACCTGATACTTACATGTAGTGCTTTACTGCTTTTTACTGAATTTTACCTCGAGAAAGGAACCTTGAAGAAGGAGGGCAGAATTTCGAATACTTCGTACAACCACTTTTCTGAAACGGCTGCTGGTTAGGAAAAAAATTTTACTTGCCTCTTTCAATTTAGGTTTTTATTTTTCATTGTTATGTTTATATTGAGTGTCCGGAAAGTTCGTTCCGATTTTTAAAGGAAAGTAAATGGTCACTAAATACTTGCCATTACATTTTTAATGAACCAAATCTGAACCATTTCGTTGCACAATACGTTTCCATCTTTCCTTTACCTTGAAAAACCATGTTCCCAGAATTGGGGTGGTTTCAAGGCAAAGAATTCATTAAGGTATCTTTTTACGTCATCTAAGGAATTGAAATTTTCACCATTAAGACTATTCTGCAGATACCTGAATAAGTGGAAATCCGAAGGAGCAATATCTGGTGAATATAGATCGTGGGGTAACACATCCCAGCCGAGCTGCAGCAATTTTTGTCTGATTCCCAAAACCTCAAGTGCCGAAAATGAACTTCCTCATCTTTTATTTTAAAGGGTTACGGAATTAACAAAGGTTATAGGAACATAAACCTTCTTCCACGAAAAGATAGCTTAAACTGTGCTCTAAATGGAGGTGTAGCCAAATCCTATTTCATGGACTCAAACATGTTCTGAAATAAGTCGAAAGAGAAGCTACTATAAATCGGCACGAACTTTCCGGACAACCCAATATTTCTATATTTTTATCATGAAACTCTTGATATAAATATGTGGATATTCGTATGGAATAATACCTCATGTGCTACATCTGAATTTTTTTGTCGAATACCCGAAATTTTTATCGTATACCACATTTAATTAATACTTAGCTCATATACAGAGACAAAACTTTTGTACTAGATAATGCAGGTTATCTCCATTAAAATTCCCGTATCATATACATTATATATATATAATATACACACTGGCGAAAATAAATTTAGGACCGATGATAAAAGTTCTATTTCTTACAAAATATTCTGTTACTAGTCCTTTGCTGATCTTTGTATTGACCAGTCTTCGAGTATAACTTCCACGCTTGCATGCAAGCCGGTTTACTACACTTTAGTTGCTTGTTGATGTTTGAAAAGGAAACTTTTTGCTGTAATATACAATTTTTGCTCTCGTGACTGGACTAAGGCTACGTTGTTTTCCCATTATTAATAAATTGTATAACATTAAATTATAACTTTGTATGGTGCATTTAGGCTCGTTGTGTGACCACCCATTTTGGCCAACAAAATGCATACACATTACATGGTCTTAAACTAATTTTCCCGGTAAATTTGAAAAGTTTATATTAATTAGAATTCTTCAAGTTGTATAAAAATAGTTATTGTCTGCATCATTCGAAAGAGAAATACATTTTGCATAAGGTGTAAAAGATAATAATTATTTGTATGGTGTTAGTAACAAAATATTTTGTAAGAAATAGAACTTTTATCGTTGGTCTTAAATATATTTTCGCCAGTGTATATATCTCAGGTCATCCCATAAGTTCTGTCCAAATTTTGGATAAAGAATACAAGTGATCAAATGTTATATGTAATTGAAAGTTAATCATCAATGTACTTTCCTTGATTATCTATGACTTACTTCCATCTATTTACAAGCTTTTTAATCCCATCAATGTAAAACTCTTTTGGTTTCAAAGCGAAGAACTCTGAAATGTCAGGTTCGACCTCCTCCTGGCTTACGAAAGTTGTGTCCCCCTAATAATTCTGTAAACTATGAAACAAATGGTATCCTGAAGGAGTAAGGTCGGGAGAATAAGTTGCATGAAGAAATTTTTCCAAACCGACCTCTTCGATCTTCTGTGATGTGATCATTGCAGTGTGGTATTGCGCATTGTCCTGATGAAACATCATTCGTTTTCGATTCACTAAAGCGGCTCTTTTTTCCTCCAAAGCTTGGTTCAAACGCTCTAATTGCTGACAGTAGACTTGAGCATTGATTGTAACAATATAAAGTGAATTACGCCTTTGCAATCGCACCAGATAGAGAGAAAAACCTTTTTCCTATGAAGTTCCCTTCTCGGTTGTGGTTGAGCATTTTCCCTTTTACCAAGCCACTGTTTACGACGTTTAACATTTCGATAGAAAATCCATTTTTCGTCACAAGTCTATCGAAAAAGGGGTGAAATGAGTTTGCGAGAATGGAGAGAAGAGCAGATGTCAACTCGGGATTTGCGGTTGCTTTCGGACAATACATGAGGCACCTATTTTCCAAGTTTAGGAATCTTTCCACGTTGTTGAAGATGACGATGAACTGTTGTATAGTTTGAAGTAAGCTTTATTGCCAATTCTTCAACTGATAATGACGGATTTTCTTCAAGTAATGCCTTAAGGAGCTTATCATCAAACTCAACTGGACGTCCTGTTCGATATTCATCTTCAATTTTGCAAACGATCTCCTGCAAGTTCTTTCATTTAGGCACTTTCCCATAAACTGAGTGTATGTTTCGAGTCACTTCGGCTACAGAGTTACCTTTATTGTACTCATAAAGAATTATATGTGCCTTAAATGCTCCTTGGATACTTCCAGGTTGAAAGGGTTTTAATCAAAGCAATTTTAGGGTGTCCACGAAGTCTGGGTACATGGAATAAAATCATAACATAAACAAATAAATATAAGAAATAATAATTTTTCTTTTTTACTTTTGTTTAAATTAAATAAAAAAATACTTTACTTTTCTAAATTTATTTGTTATTTTTTCTACAGATGATCGAATGATGGCTCTGTCTAAAGAAGAAAGAATCCCAGATCGAATGATGGATCTGTCTAAAGAAGAAAGAATCGAGTTAGTATTATTAAGTGGACGAGAGGGATGGTCTTATCGCAAAATTGCGGAAGAATTTAATCTCCGACACCCTTATAGGCAACCTATTTTTTTTACTGCCGTCGGGTAATTGATCAAGAAATTTAAAGAAACAGGCAGTGTTTTGCATAAACCCCGTTCCGGGCGACTAAAGACTTCAGATGAAACGAAAGAGGCTGTCATGGCTAAATTTTCTGCTAGCCTAAAGAAATCACTTCGTCGGACATCCACGGTGTTAGGTGTTCCAAAACCAACCATCCACAAAATGCTGGTTGAGGAAAAGTTTCATCGATATAACCTACCGATATTGCATCACTTAAATGAAGTAGACCCTAATAGACGAATGTAGACGTGCGAATGGTTTTCAGATAAATTGGATGAAAATATCAATTTTACGAAAAACTTTGTGTTGTTCAGTGACAAAGCTACGTTTTATGTAAATGGTGAGGTCAACAGGCAGAATCTTCTATACTGGTCTCGAGGCAATCCACATTGGATGGATCCATCCAAACAGCAAGGCAGCAAAAAGGTGATGGTGTGGTGTTGTTTGTGGAAAGCTCATGTTCTAGGACCCTTCTTCATTGAACATGTAACGGATGAGACTTATGTAAACATATTGAGAGACAAATTAACATCTCAAATTGAGCGCCTAGGCGTGGGCCTTCCGAATTGGTTTCAGCAGGATGGAGCCCCTACCCATTTTGCCACAACTGTTAGAGATTGGCTTAATGACACTTTTCCGCACTAGATTGGAAGAAGGGGTCATATGGAATGGTCCCCTCGTTCACCAGACCTTTTCTCCCTTGATTTCTTTTTCTGGGTATGTTGAAAGAGAAAGTTTACTCAATAAAGATTACAGATTTAAAACACATGAGAGAACGCATTACCAGTCAGTGTGCTGGAATTGATGGCAATGTAGACTTATTTAATCAAGTTCACCTGAATTTTGCAAGGCGCATCAAGTTACCCATTGAAAATGATGGAAGTCACTTTGAAAATATTATTTATTAACATTATAATTAAATAAAATTGTTTTGTTTTAAAAGTATGTGTTAATCCCCATGTACGCAGACTTTGTGGACACCCTCTATTATTTTGTAAAACAATATTGAATTAGTTTAAACGTACACGAATGTATAAAAATAATTTTTAATTAAATTAGACATTTGAAAATACTATTAGATTTCATTCAAATCTAAAAAAAAGGTAAAATTTGACAGAACTGATTGGATGACTTGATATATATAATCTATGATATTTTAGTAGGTTTCAAGTTTATAACACCTTGATATCTCAAGTTATCTCATTTTATATGTCTAAGACGTTTATTTTCTATTCTGGTTTTTATATATTTCTATACATTATATTTGTATCTATACTTTATTTTAAGCCGAAACATAATAAGATCCTTGTACAAACGAAAGAACAAGAATGTCCTCTGGAACTTTTATCTTCCACCGGTGTTTGTAATCGATGGTGACATGTGCGATGATGTTGCGACTATCTTATATTTTACAGAGAAATTGGAAGCCTCGAATGTAAGCCAACACTTTATGCATAATACAATATTTATATTTCTCTATATATAATGGAAATTCTCAATATATAATGGAAATTCTCCTGACCCGACCCGACACGACCTGACCCGACCCGTGACACCAACGCCATAGCGTCGACTGTGGGCTGGTAGCTGTGTACAGTCGGCCCAATTGGTATGTGTTCACAAAGTCCAAACGATTAATACGAAAAAACCCTCCAGGTTACATTCCGAAAATTCATTTCTTTGCCGAATTTCTACAATGTTTACGGCGATTCGTTTTTATATCTTGATTTTTTTTTTCATGCAATTTACGCATGCTTGCACGCGTGGTGAACACAGTTCACGTCAAACAGCTGACTGAGTAAAGTTCACTATTCAATGCTTGGGATAAGGCCTAAACAAACGCATTATCGATTTTTGCACTTGCGAGATGAATTTCGGAACAGAAGTAGCGCAGTTCAATTTTCATTCGCCTAAACTTTAAGTGACCCATTTTTGGTGGTTCTACGATTTGTTTGCTAGGAGGAGATGTGCCGGGAAGTTAAACACACAGACACACAAGTTGAGTTTTATATATATAGATTTTCGTAATCAATTAATACAGGCTTTTAACAAATTAATTTATAGTTGGATTCTCTTAATAAAAAATCCTACAAGAACCATCTTTGAATAGACGAAGAGAAGTCATTTTTGTGTTTGTTAAAGTAACAGATCAGAAATAATTACTTCAATATGAACAGGCCATTTTAAAAATTAATATTCCGGATAATATACTTTCTTTGATATCTTTCAATCTGATATTGCTTTACATTTTGTTTCAATTTTCACCAATAGCTTTTAGTAAAAACTACAAAATGTTTACCATTGTTTCGTTTTTATAACTCTAAATTTTATTTATTTTCCGTCACAATTCACGTTGACTTCGTTTTATTTCTTTGAGTGCTTTTGGTTGAAGTAAAATTAAAATAAATGTATTATTTTACAAGTTTCAGTAAATTGTGTATAATCTGTTCCAGATGCGAAGGCTGTGGGCAGAAATTGGTTAAAAATATCAGACAGATAAGATATCTAGGAAAAAAATCAATGTAATACTTGTCAGATTTTATATACATGTTAAACCGAGCAAATGCAGTCGCCATAAAAATAATTAAATTGCGGGGCTGTAGGATATACTCCAAATTGCTACATTACAAGGGTTCCATGTGACATTGGTAAGAATGTTCTGTGTCACTGTTTGTAGGACCCGGCATGATATCAACAGCCTCTCTACTATTTGTTATTATTAGAAATGTGAATTATTTCGAGAATCTTTTCTATGTCCTAAGAAAAATAAACAACAAAAACAAAACGAAACAAATTAATTTCAGCATGACTTTTTATTAACAATGAAGTCTTTCACTACATGTGGGTATTAACTAACATAGGGTTGAATTACTGAGAATAGATCTAGTCTGGAATATATCGTATTCAATAGCAGTTACAAGTTGTAGAGGCTACCATGGAAGATATTGATTTAACATTGAGTTTATTGGTTGAAGCTGTCGTTTTAATATTCCATTTTCTTTCAGTCGAGGGTGTTTGGGGAAAATATATATTTCTTATGGAAGTTTGTGTTTAGAATTATATAATTGGAATCAACATTTTGGATATCTTTATAGAGTAAAAGCATGATGCAGTGTATAATAAATATGAATATTTAGACCTCAGAATAGTTAATGGAAATAACAGAAAAAAGTATGGCAACGTGGATGAAAACCAATAGAAATGAACTAACTCCTTATAGAATATGATAAGCGCTTGAAGATAGAAATATCAGACGACAAAGTCATGATGGTATAAAAGATTAAGGTATAATGAGTTTAAGACCGATGACTAATGTGAGGAATGGTTAAAAGAAAGGAATATAAGTTTCAAGTTAATGAATAAAATTGTTGGATGGTTGATGTTACTAGCTCTTTTAAAAAAGTCGTGTATGCTGGTTATTAATACAAGTTCATTAGTCATATATTTGGCACTAACATCTGACTAGTTTTCATGGAACCAGTGAGATTCACTTGAGATCAGCGGGTTCGTTAGTCCCATCGAGTCTTAGATTGATGTATTTACAACTCCATAAATATTACTCAGATTACGAATTTTGTAGGTCCGTTAAATCTCATTTTAACCAATAGATTTTTCGGGTTTCACCAAGTCCCAGTGGAGTCAAAATATTATCTATCTCCTCCACAACCCGGCTACAAAAAATATTGCTTATTTAATCACAACTTATTTATTCCACAAGAAATTGAATCAGGCTGAACATTTCTTAGCTCCATGAAAATGTAATCAAAGAAATTGATCCAGTATTTTCTTAGATAAAAAAAATATCCAATATACAGTGACATTTTCAAAGGTTGACTTATTTATTAATTGATTCTTACAGGATAACTTAATTGCTTTAGGAGTTTCTTCTGCTGACTTACTAAGATGGCAACATATTTTAATTTAGAGAAACTAGAGTAATCTAGTTATTCTAGATAGTACTGCAGATTAATATCTCTTCCTATTTGTTATTAGAGAAGTAGCGATAAAATGTTTTAGTAGAACAGACTTTCTACTCAGGAAAACTTTCCTGTCTGAAGTTGGTACCATCCATTAGCTGATTACCAAAACTATTATCAAGAAAATTCTTTAAAGTTCTATCCTATTCACATCAGAAATTCTATCTCTTTTTTAGATATGTTTCACATCAGAGTGTAAGACAATTATCCAATTCAGATTACATACAAGCTGTTTGACCGGGAAAATGCAAAACCATAGTAGTTACTTTGTAAAACTTATTACGTATTTTTCATTAGAACAAATTTGAGGAGCAAGGTTCAGATAGATGACGTGCTAAAACAAACACAGGAACTCTGACGTAATGTATGACTGAATGAAATGCCATGAAACCTATACAGTCCATATCATGAATTCATTTTCCGCAGCTGGTGTTTGTGTTGTGTTCATTGACAAATTGGCAAAGCGCTTATAACTTTTTACAGAACTTGACCTAATTAGAATTGTTGGCTACTGGGCTATCCCAGAAAAAAAAAGTTTCTTGTCGACTAACACTATGGAAATTTCTAATCTACGAACCGCTGTGTCTGGCATACAAGTGAACTAATTCTAAAATGTGAAGAAGTTATGTTTTTACTGATCATATATTAAATAAATTGAAGGTAAGTTTTATTTGAAACACAAATTTATATTTTCACGAACTGAACTCTTATAAAATAAAAAAAAAGTATGACGCATTTCTTTGTGTCTTTGACTCCAACTAAAGTTTAAGAGCGCTACAGAGATATACTGATATACTGACCCGGATCTCCATTAGTTATCTCAAAGAGGAAACATTTTAGACAAAACAGAGTGTAAGACAAGGCTGTGTGGCTGTATTTATATTTTGTAAATTCTTTACTTACTTTATCACGGGATAGATGTAAGAGAAGCAACAACAATGAACTAAAATAAACGAGAATTTTAGCTTCTTATTGCCTACTCTGCCTCCTTTCTGTAGGTATTCTTCAAAGCATTTTAATCTGCAAAATATAATAATCATGGTCTTCAAATAAAGCTAAGAAATTGGAAATATACTATAGCTAGTGTACATAATTGTTTTCTACACAACCCTTCTCACTGTGATACAGCTGATCGTGTATATCTTGGCAATTTTCAATCATCAAGTTCTATAAGCAATGGAAGCATCAAGGTCATCCGTAGTAGTACTGTTGAATCATTCAATGTCAATCTAATACAAAATATAGAGTAGCTATTACAAGTACTCCTATATTAATGAAAATACCCCCTAAGGCCAAGGAAAGTTTTCATTTATCATTAATTCATAGATTATCTTAGCAAGAGAGTATTCAGATGAAATTACCTTTCTTGTTGGAGACACTACCAACAAGTTAAGTTGTTGATTTACGAAAACTCCCGTGAAACACTTGATCATTTATTTCAATTGCTGTTTGTGTTGGTGAAACAACACAACCTGTCTTTTCCCTTATTTTTCTCTGTAACAGAGACTACCTATTTAGAGTTCTTGAAAAATATTTTGGTAACAGACATAAGTAGAAAAAATATTTTCAAGCACTTTCCAACCAACAGCAAGATAGTGCTCATCTACGCAAGGGTCTCAATATACGGCATTTCCTTAATGCTCAATTTCCAAGTCATTAATGGAATAAAAATGGACCGATAATTTGATCACCTAGAAGCCCTGATGTTTCTCTCTAAGATTGTTTTCTTTAGGGTTATTTTCGTGATCGGATCTACAGAACAGCAATCATAGACGGTAGGCATTTAAGGCAAGGAATCTAAGAAGTGATGAAAATTCAAGCAACAGTTTTGGGAAGATTTCATTTTCCCTGTTGAAATAAATGTTGAATGTGTGCCGAATAAGGCAGAACATTTTATCTCATATATTAAATAAAATAACAGCAAATGCTTATTCAAAACGAATACACTAGAGCATTATTGGTTAGATTAGAGAGTCTGTGTACACGCACACGAGTATGTGTGTGTGTGTGGGTGTGTATGTATGTATGTATGTATGTATGTATGTATGTATGTATGTATGTATGTATGTATGTATGTATGTATGTATGTATGTATGTATGTATGTAAGTATGTGTGAAGGCGCGTGGCTTAGTGGTTAGGGGCATTCGGCTCATGATCGTAAGATTGTGAGTTCAATTCCCTGCGGCGCGTTGTGTCCTTGAGCAAGACACTTTATTTCACGTTGCTCCAGTCCCCTCAGCTGGCAAAAATGAGTAGTACTTGTATTTGAAAGGGCTGGCCTTGTCATACACTGTGTCACGCTGAATCTCCCCGAGAACTACGTTAAGGTTACACGTGTTTGTGGAGTGCTCATTCACTTACACGTTAATTTCACGAGCAAGCTGTTCCGTTGATAGTATCAGCTGGGACCCTCATCGTCGCAACCGACGGAGTGCTCCTTATGTAAGTATGTAGGTAGGTAGATGTGTATGTATATACGAGGGGCGTTCATTAAAGATTTCTTCTGATCCACTTTCCAAGGACTGGGATAAGCGAAACCTGGCATAATTATCAGTCTTTCTCTACATAGCCACCACCAATGGTGACACTTTTCTCCCATCTTTTTATGCAGCTGTGAAGGCCTCGTCCGTAGAAGTTGGTAGGTTGCGTCTGGAGCCAAGATTTTACCTCGGAAATAAGATCATCATCATCCGAAAAGTGCTTCCCCTTCAAAAACGACTTCATGGTTGGAAAGAGGCGGAAGTTAGATGGTGTGAGGTCGGGAGAGTAAAGGGGATGAGGAATGGTTTCATAGTCGCAGGAGTGTACTTACATCTGGGCAACATGTGCGTTGTGAACTGGGGCGTTGTCTTGGTGGAGGCGGACTCCTTTGGTCAGCATGCCACGCCTCTCTGCTTTGATGGCATCCTGCAATGTCTGAAGCAGAGAAGCATAATTGTGGCGCCCTTTGCCAGAAAATCCATCGTCACTACTCTACGCTGGTTCCAAAAGACTGAGCACCACGTTGCCTGCTGAGTGTTGAACACGAGTCACTCAGGATGTTTTTATAATTATTATAGCCTCCACCTGTCCACGACTGATTAGCTTTTGGTTGAAACAACAAACATGGCCAGCAGTAGAGTTTCTCTGTGACGCTACTTTAATGCAAAGCCACTCAATCTGTTCATACTATTTTACCTGGAATGTTCGAATTCCAACTTTAATTTTCAATGAGGGAGCAGGCCCACCTGCTTGAAAAATTTTGTTTTTCTGCAACATTTCTAGCCCCAAATGGCTTATTTCTTTTTTATCTAGCACTATGTCTTTCTCCATTTCTAAGTTAAGAGTAAAAATAAGACAACCATGCAAAACAAAACTGATCTTTATTCAAAAGTGCACAGAACAACAGCAATTAAATAATGAAAGCGGAGAGCACAACAAACATCAGTGATCTGACTGTCGTCTGTACTCTTGACAAGAGATGTCAGTTAGTCCTTTACACCTACCGGGCTCGTTCGTATATCAAGAATAGACATAAACATGATAAACTTTACGAATTAAGAAAATAGCTGAAAATTAAATGCTCGTCAGCTTTCTCACTAAGGATTATAACGATTTTGACGCCATGGATAGAACTACGTTCCTTATACGTTCTTTAGAGGAGTCAACATCCATTGAATACAGCTGTAAGGCAAGGTACGCAGTGAAAATGTGGCACGGAAACTGAAAAAAAAGTATTCAGATGAGCCCTAGTGTCAGGGACGAAGAAAATGCTAGAGCAGGAAACGGATGTGCGTATAAGACTAGCCAAAAAGAAAGGACAGGAGACGGGAAATGTAGATGATAATATTACAGTAAGCAGTAGTATTTTTTGCGATGAATATAAAACAAAACGGAACAACACTGAGCTAGAGTGCAAAGTGAATAAGAAGGAAAACATGATAAGGAAGTCATTTGGAAAATAACAGAGGAGAGAAGGATAAATGTACCCGCTATATATATATATATTATATATATATATATGTACGTGTGTGTGTGTATGTATACAGTAGTACCTCTTATCACGAATAAATCGTGCTTTATCTCCTGTCATTCTTATTTTCATTTAATACAGCAATACCTCGTGCTTTATATATATATATATATATATATATATATACAACTTATAAACAAGGGCAAAAGAAAAAAGTTATAATGCCAAATATGCCGAAACTAGACGTATCGTCCATAACCATATAATTCACCACTATAAGCACGCGTATCGAAGAAAGCCGACAGAAATTTCTAAAAAATTTCCGTTACTATCATATCGGACCCGATTTCAGAGTTAATTCATAAGAACCTTCTCTTCGTCAGTGATAAATGCGGCAAAGAAATAAATGAAATACCTACTTATACCCATGGAAGAAGCAAACACTAAGTCATGAGCACAATTAAGTACCCCAAATATATCCAAAATATATATTTACAAAGCACGAGATTTATTCAGAGTTGTTCGAAAACCAAGGTACAACTATATATATATAGTAGTACCTTCGGCAAGTGCCTTCTACTATAACCTCGGGCCGACCAAAGCCTTGTGAGAGGATTTGGTAGACGGAAACTGAAAGAAGCCCGTCGTATATATGTATATATATATATATTTTTTTTCTTTTTGCTTGTTTCAGCTCAGAGCTGCGGCCGTGCTGATGCACCGCCGTTCATATATATATATATATATATATATGTGTGTGTGTGTGTGTGTGTGTGTGTGTGTGTGTGTGTGTGTGTGTGTGTGTGTGTGTGTGTGTGCGTGTGTGTGCGTGTGTCTGTGTTTGTCCCCCAACATCGGTTGACAACCGATGCTGCTGTGTTTGCGTCACCATAACTTAGCGGTTCGGCAAAAGGGACCGATAGAATAAGTACTAGGCTTCCAAAGAATAAGTACTGGGGTCGATTTGCTCGACTAAAGGCGGTGCTCCAGCATGGCCGCAGTCAAATGACTGAAACAAGTATTATCAAATATTAGTAAAAATTGTAGTAAAAACAGTCCATCTTTTGTCTGGTGATATATATATGTATATGTAAGCGCGTGTCTGTGTTATGTGTGTGTGTAAACATATACACACACACATATACATTTACATATCTATATATAAATCTATCTGTCTATCTATCTATCTATCTATATATCTATCTATCTATCTATCTATCTATCTATCTATCTATCTATCTATCTATCTATCTATCTATCTATCTATCTATCTATCAATCTTGCTCTCACTCTTTCTTCTCTTCACTCCTACCCTCCTCTCTTCTTTTCACTCCCACCCACCTTCTCCCTTCCACTCTTCCTTCATCGTCACCTCTCCCTCGTAACCCCACCCCTACACAATCCAACCCCACTTTCCCTATCCATCCCACCCCACCCCACCCAAACCTTACACCCACTCCACCTCTACCCCACCCTCAGCCTAACCCAGACCCCATCCCTGCTTTCCCCACTCTCACCTCCCCCACATCCCAACACCACCACACCACACAACACACCACCACACACCACCACACCACAAACCACCATAACACACCACACCACATCACATCACACTACCACGCACACACTAGCACTGACCACTTCCCCGCACCCACACCATCATCCACACACCTACACATGCATACACGCACACATCAAGATCACCAGCCGTCTTCCACACGCACATACATGCTCTCTTATACACACACACACGCACATTCGTTTTGGGATCACCACTACTTTATTATTTTCCCTTCTTCCTAGCTCTCCTGTGTGACCCTTTTGTCCGGCATTCGCCATGATAGATCTCTAGCCACTACACATTCTTTATTTTCTCTCCCTGTTTCTTTCTGTGCTCCTTTCTGTGGAAGAGCGTAGGCTCAAAACGTTTAAGACTTTTTCATTTCCCCAGAGTTGTCTACACCACCTGTCGTCGTCTTTTGTTTTTTTTGTGTGGATTCTCCCTGTATATATATATATATATATATATATATATATATATATATTATATATATATATTATATATATATATATAATATATATATATATACATGTGTGTTGTACAAACACTCACGCACATACACACACTCACAGACATAAGCCAGGCTGAACGGGTAAGAGCCTCGCTTTGCAAACATGTAGTTTCAGGTTTACTATCACTGTGTGGAATCTTCGGCAAGTTTCTTTTCCCATCCCTCTATGTCAGCCTAATCTTTGTGAGATTAAAATAAAGTATCGCGACCGATAGATTGTACATGTCTCTCCAAGGGAGAGCCTCGTCACACGCTGTATCTTTCTGATTTTGTGTAAGGTTTACACAAAGAGTACACGCTTTTGAAGAATACTCAACCACTTGTACAGAGATTCAATTATTGTGGCTTCAGTTTATCAAACAACTGGAACAGTGGTGGTAGAAATCGACATAGGATCTGTATGTACATATATGTGTGCACGTGAAGGCGCGAGGCTTAGTGGTTAGGGGTATTCGGCTCACGATCGTAAGGTCACGAGTTCGATTCTCAGAGGTTCGTTGTGTCCTTGAGCAAGACACTTTATTTCACGATGCTTTAGTTCACTCAACTGTCAGAAATGAGTAGTATATGTGATTGAAAGGTCAACCTTGTCATATTATGTGTTTCGCTGAATCTCTTTGGGACCTATGTTAAGCGTACGCGTGTCTGTGGAGTCTTCAGCCACTTGCACGTTGATTTTCCGAGCAGTTTGTTCCGTTGATCGGATCAACTGGAACCCTCGTCGTCGTAAACGACGGAGTGCCAGTAGTAGTAGTAGTAGTAATACACATGTATGTATGTATGTATGTATGTATGTATGTATGTGTAGAGGCGCGTGGCTTAGTGGTTAGGGTGTCAGCATCATGATCGTAAGATTGTGGTTTCGATTCTTGGACCGAGCGACGCGTTGTGTTCTTGAGCAAAACACTTCATTTCACGTTGCTCCAGTCCACTCAGCTGGCAAAAAATGAGTAACGCTGCGATGGACTGGCGTCCCGTCCAGCTGGGGAACACATACGCCATTGAAACCGGGAAACCGGGCCCGTGAGCCTTGCTAGGCTTTAAAAGGGCATATTTATTTTTATGTATGTATGTATCTATGTTTGTTTCTTTGGGATTATTTTAAGGCTTTTCTTAGGTAAAGTTTTAGAGTGGTAGGAGTGGCTGTATGGCAAGTAGCTTGCTTACCAACCACATGGTTCTGGGTTCAGTCCCACTGCGTGGCACCTTCGGCAAGTGTCTTCTACTATAGCCTCGGGCCGACTAAAGCCTTGTAAGTGGATTTGGTAGACGGAAACAGAAACAAGCCCATCGTATATATGTATATATATATATATATATATGTGTGTGTGTGTGTTTGTGTGTGTGTGTGTGTGTGTGTGTGTTGTATGTGTGTGTGTGTATATGTTTGTGTGTCTGTGTTTGTCCCCCCAACATCACTTGACAACCGATGCTGGTGTGTTGACGTCCTCGTAACTTAGCGATTCGGCAAAAGAGACTGATAGAATAAGTACTAGGCATCCAAAGTCCTGGGGTCGATTTGCTCGAATAAAGGTGGTGCTCCAGCATGGCCGCAATGAAATGACTGAATCAAGTAAAAGAGTGGTCACAAACAAATTGGCAAGGCTGTTTGGTTTATTCTAGAACACTTGAAGTTTTTGTTTACCTGAATTGGTTGACGCAAGCATATATCTATGCGTGTACATACGGATAATTGGTTGCTACGTCAGGCAGATAGATTGGCTACATTGATTCGAGCTGCCATCGTGGTGTTAGGGTGTTTCTGAAAGGCATCAAAAACATAAAATTGAAAAACAACATTCAATACAACCGCAGCACAAT
>NC_043006.1:52832254-52894754 GCF_006345805.1 Octopus sinensis | reverse complement strand
CCTTATTGTGAATAGTTACAAATACATATAAACGTGTAATAATTGTTTCTAATTTAGGAACAAAACCAGTGATTTTGGAGTGGAGGTAAGTTGATACAATCTACTCCAGTACTTGATTGGTATTTTGTGTTGATTATTCCAAAAGGATGAACAGCAAATTTGGCCGCGGTGGGATTTTAACGTCCAAACGTAAAGAGCCGGCAGAAATATTGCAAAAGCGTCTTCCCCGACTCTCTCAGAGTTTTACCACTTCGCCGACCTTACGTCTTCATATAGTCCTTTCTATTATTCTGCTACTGGTTCTTTGTAACCCAGTGCTACCTGTTACATGGACAGATGTTCGGCGACTAAACCGGCTCCTCCACTTGCCTCGCAGGTGAGGAGGGTGTTATGCACACTCTGAAAAGCTAAAACAAGACCTGTCAAAAGACTTTTGAGCTATTTGTGAGACACATGCCATCCGCACGAGTGATATCTCCTGGAATCCTTCCGCACTTGGGCTAGCAAAGCCGTGCAGCTGATCCAATACCGTAGTCACGAAAACTCCTATGAAAGACATACGGTACTCTCGAGTTGGAGTCGACGTCCCCGGCGATATGGCGTAGAGCGAAAAGTATTGACAGAAGGCCGATATTCTTTTTGTTGTAGTCGATTACATGGAGCCCAGTGCCCTGGTACTTAATGCATCGACCACGAAAAGATAAAAGGCAATGTACAATTTTAGGGCAGTGAACTGAATTGTTAGAGAGTCCGACGCGATACCTTGTGGTATCTGTTTCTGTGTTCTGATGGAAACCCATGCAGCGGCACTGATACATAATTGTAACGGATTAGCATTTCTTTAGACAGTATACTTGTAGTGACGTAAGGGAGACTCAAACTGATTAAGAAACCGGAGGACCGGCGAATCTTAGAACAAATTATCAAGCCTCTTCCTGACTGCTGATTGTACCTCTCCACCTTGTTTATAAGCATTGAAAGAACATTTTTATCAGATCATCTATTTCAACCGAAACGTGTATCTATCTATCTATCTATCTATCTATCTATCTATCTATCTATCTATCTATCTATCTATCTATCTATCTACTATCTATCTATCTATCTATCTATCTATCTATCTATCTATCTATCTATCTATCTATCTGTCTGTCTGTCTGTCTGTCTGTCTGTCTGTCTATGTATCTATCTATCTGTCTGTCTATCTGTCGGTCTGCCTGTCTGTCTGTCTGTCTGTCTATCTATCTATCTATCTATCTATCTATCTATCTATCTATCTATCTATCTATCTATCTACCTACCTTACTGTGTGTGTATGTATGTAGGTATGCATGCATCTATGTATGCATGTATTCATGAATGTATGTATATCCATATGTATGTATACAGTGTATTAGGACTAAATTTGACTGTTTGTATATCCCATCCAAAAATGAAAGTACTTTTAAAAAAACCAAAAAGATGTCCATTAGCTTATGACTGTGAGATAACAGATTAATCAAAGTAACCTCCCTCGGCTTCAACGACGGTCTCAAGACGTCTCAAGAGCCTGCTGCATGTTTTCCTCACTATGTCCCCGGGAAGATCTTCGAACACCTCCTTGATCTTAGCCACCAGCTCGGCATTGGTGTTGGTAGCAGTGCGGTTCGTGATTTTCTCAACCGTACCTCACACATAGTAATTCATGGAATTTCAATTGGGGGAAATTAGGAGGCCAGAAATTGGGGCTGGTGAAGCATTACAGATTCTCCTAGAATCACATCTGTCACTTCCTGGAGCTATGACAAGAAGTCGAATCCTGCTGTTACACATATGGCAACCCTCTCCAGACTGAGATTGACCACAGTCTCCAGCTGCCTCACAACCGTCTGAATTGAGTTTAAGACCCCGTTCAAAGATGTTGGGATAAATTCCGGCGTGCAAGCGCAGTTGCAATGCATACTGTATCCCTTCTAGTCTCCGTTACAGCTGTCTATGTCACATTTTGCAATATTTTCAGTGTTTACAGAACATGTAGCAGCAATCATGATGCCGGCAGTTTGATACACGGCGCGAATCATCATTGCTGTATCTTAGGTGTGAACAATAGTAAATAATTACATGATGAATTTTATAATTATCCTGCAGGTTTTCAGAAAAGTAATCACGATATTTTGTCTACAAATCTTTTTTTCCAGCTGCTTGCTTTAACACTTGTTTGTTCCTTCTCGAGCCACGCCTGGCTCATAAGGGCCGGTTTTCCGGTTTCTTTGGCGTATAGGTTCCCCACCTGGACGATACGCCGGTCCGTCGCAGGTGAACTGCAAGATGTAGGAGGAAAGAACGAGAGAAAGTTGTGGCGAAAGAGTCAGCAGAAGTTCGCCATTACCTTCTGCCGGAGCCGCGTGGAGCTTTGGTGTTTCGCTCATAAACACATGCATCGCCCGGTCTGAGATTCGAATCCATGATCCCTCGACCGTGAGTCCACTGCTCTAACCACTAGGCCATGTACCTCCACAAATGCGCCCTTTTAAAGCCTAGCCAGGTTAATGTTGGGTTATGGGGCGGTTCGGCAAATAACCCAATAGAATAAGTTTCCTACCTAAAAAAAATAAGTACTGGGGTCGATTTGTTTGACCAAAATTTTTCAGGCGGTTCATCAGTATAGTTATAGTAAAATGACTGAAATAAGTAAAACATAAAAATAAGAGATCGAATACCTGTGTAAAGTGAAATGGCTAGAACAAAGGATAGAAGCCTTGTTGGTTGTTGTTCGATGTTCCGAGAGCTTAACTCTAGTTTGAAAAAATTAACTAGCGTGAAGCAGAGTAGGAACAAAATAAATGTAGTTAAGGAGCCGATGACAACGTACTAAGAAAGTCGATATAATTATAAGAAGGCAATGTGATGTTGTGACATTTATGTATTAGCCGATGTCATCTAATCTAGTATAACACTTGAGAAATGAAAGGTAAAGTTGACCTTGGTTGGAATTGAACTCGGAATGCAAAGAGTCAGAACAAATGCGGCAAAGAACTTTTTTCCAACGCTCTTAAAACTTCTAGCAGTGATGTAAGCACGAAGATAGCAGGAGGAGGAAGGGGAAGGGTCAATCGATCCATCAATCTCAGCTTTGAAATATAGGTAATTGATTTCTTGTCTTTCTGTAGATGTTAACGCAGGTGAGCGGTGATCGGGCCGGTACGCATTTTATAATCAAAGGCCATCCAGGCGTGATTATGCCGTCTTTTTGTGTGTCCAAGAACTATACCATTTTTTTTTTTGGAAAGTATGGTGGGATTTGATGATTTGGGGGAGATTACGCTACTGTTTATTTCCAGCTGATTGACTGATTGTGTGGAAGGATTCTCGATGATTTGTCTCGATGTTGATGTTTGTGTTTCATTTGATTTTTTTGCTTTTCTACCAGATGGTGTGAAAGCTTTCTTTCGCGCCATTTTTTAAAATTACAAAGTGACATACCTCATTAAACAAAACATGTGATTTCATTTGTTTCCGTTGACTTTATATAGGTTTCGTAGGCTAAAAACAAAAATGTTTTTATGCATGGGTAAAGGTGATTTTGTTTTACGTATATTATTGTTGATGTTGCCGTTGCTGATTTAATGATATCTGATTTAGCAGACGCATGACTACAAGCATTTGGTCCAACTACAAATATGATTTGCATCATTGACATATTACCATATTCTTCACGATGTATGTGTGCCTCTCAGATCACTTTCTCCCGGTACATGTGGCACATATTTGGCGTAAATTCATATGTTCTTTTATCTTTTACTTGTTTCAGTCATTGGACTGCAGTTATACCGGGGAACCTTCTTGAAGCGTCTAGTCAAACATGTTGGGCACAGTACTTATTTTTAAAAATCTGGTACTTATTCTATCGGGTCTATTGCCGAAATGCAAATCTTCGGGGACATAAACAAACCAACACCAGTTGTCAAACAGTGTATTTGGGCACCAAACACAAACACACGCACACAAACACACACACATATATATATATGACGGGCTTCCACACAGTTTCCGTCTACCAAATTCACTCGCAAGACATTGGCCGGCCTAGATCAATAGTAGAAGAGTCACCCAAAGTGCTGCGCAGTGAGACTGAAGCTGAAACCACGTAGTTGCAAAGCGATCATTTTACCTACACACCTATGCCTGCACGTATAGCAACGTCTGAAGTGTCTTATATGTGATTGTATATAATAATTCTTAATTTAGTGTTGGAATATAAATAATTAGTTCGACCTCAGCATTTCATGCTTTAATGTAGACTTCGGCGAGATTCGAACTTAAAATGCATCCCGTCGTCAAGACACTGATTTGTCATATATGTTGAAGTTAACATATTTTTGCTGGAAGTAGGGAGAACAATTAACTTTTGAGAGGAGTGAAGTTGAGCCCAGGAGGTGGCTGGTACTTATTCTATGAACTTCTGATGATGAAAGACTAAGCAGATGTCGGCCAGTTTCAAACTCAAAACATAAAGGTTCATCATTAGATAACCGAGAATCAGTTTGTCCGATACTCCACCGATTCTGCCAATCCCCTTGAAGGGCAAGGCCATCAAGAAAATAGCCTTTAATACGCCAATGTCAATATTTGTAAAGAAGGTGGTGGTGCTGCTGTAATGATCCTAATACAAAACTGATGAATGTCGTATTGGTTGCTGACAAATGTTGACAATTTTTGCATGAATTTCAACGCAGAACATACAGTATAAGACTAAATATTGTAAAGCATCGAAGACTTAAAGATTTCTTTTACACGGTCTTAAGAGCGGATGAGGTGTAGCTTATAGAAAATTTAGGTGCTGATGGTTTTCTGTCACTATCCTTTACCAGTATTAATTATTTTTTTTAACAAGCGTCGAGCTGCTTAACAGTACCTGTTAAAATGCTTAGCGGGATTTCTTCTGACTTTATGTTCTGAAGTCAAATGCCACCGGGGTCGACCTTAGCACTGGGATCGATGACATTGACTTGCACCTTCCTCCACAATTGCTCATCTTGTACCAAATTTTGAAATTAATATTATTAATTGATATTGAGTCCCTTAGTTATAAGCTTCTGATGGGTATTATACGTTCATGTTAGATATTGTTAAACACATTATGTTATAAACGTTATGTCTCAAATTTGAACGTGAAGTATGTGCAGATATAGCGAAGAGTTCCCCACTCCTGCTGTAGATGTAATGTTAATAAGATTTTCAAGGGAGACTACCCTGGAATGTTTTCCCATTGCCTTCACTGAACTGAGTTGGCCTCTTTCAACAATTATAAAGTAGTTTCTTTTCTTACAGCAGTTGGGGGTGCATCTGCCTAAATGTTACAGCCAAATGCATTACGCTAGCAAGATTTGAGTGCATTGACCACAAGTATCTCATATCACTTGTGATAAGTTAAGGGTCATCAGCTCACCAGCTGGTAGTCAGACATCCTCTCAACTCGACCACTCAAGTGCAGCTCTCGAAGATTATTTTTGTTAGATATGGTGTCAATCGTTTTATAGTATTGTATAAAATTCAATCATCATAAGCAAATCTCAATCCGTTAATGCATGTAAATTTAAGTGCTTCAAAATATGCAATGTCAACTCCCTCAAATATGTAAATCTCTCAACAAACACAAATTACAAGAGATCAGATAATCTCGAAACAAGTCAGTGCATTTAGTAGCGATATTGTTTATTGTAAATTTTTTTGCAACACATTAGTGCTGTATTGTGAAGATGCATGGCTTAGTGGTTAGGGTATTCGGCTCACGATCGTAAGGTCGTGAGTTTAATTCCCGGCGGCGCGTTCTGTCCTTGAGCAAGACGCTTTATTTTACGTTGCTCCTGTCCATCCAGCTGGAAAAAATAAGTTGTACCTGTAATTCAAAGCGCCAGCCGTGTCACATTTTGTGTCACGCTGAAACCCCCCGAGAACTGTGTTAAGGGTACACGTGTCTGTGGAGTGCTCAGCCACTTGCACTTTGATTTCACGTGCAGGCTGTTCCGTTGATCGGATCAACTGAAACCCACGTCATCGCATTCGACGGAGTGCTAGTTTTTTGTTCAGTGTTGTATTACATAGTGGTGTATTACACAGTTATAGTATAACTATTTATAGCGTATAAATATTATTGTATGTCACATTTAAGAAACTCTGCCGTGTAAAGTATTGTTGATATTTCTTGATATTTCTGAAGATTAAAAAATAAACAGTCAATATCAGATTTGAAAAGCTCAAGCGTTTTAGAACGCACTGTGCGCACGCACACGGGATATTATACAGATTTATAAATAATACATGCCACGAACAACACATTTAGCACAGAAGCACTTCTACACGATTTGACACATATACACACACTCTGTGCGTGTAAGTGTGCGCATATATGCATGTGTGCTGTGCATATATATATTACATATATACGTGTGTGTGTGTATGTGTGTATGTGTGTGTGTGTGAATCCATATGTATAGGCATGCAAGAGGTGTAAAGAACAAGCAAAGCAATCGCATATACGAACGCGTCTAGTTAGATAACAGAAAAAGAAAGAAAAAAGAAAATGCAAAACTCTTGAGAAAAGCCACCGGGGAGTTATCATTTTACAGAAGACAAGTTTGGAATGCATTAGAGTTAGGAAAGAAGTTGAAAACTCTAGAGATGTGTGTTTGACTGAAGCTCATAGAAATGACTAGGTTAACAGATGGTCTGTTATTCGCTAGGTAGGGAGTCTGATAGCTATAATCTATTCATTGTAAGTAAAATATAAAACATTTGTCGAGTGCAATCAAGTTCATTAGAATAGTGTAAAACATCGGTAAGTGGGCGGCTCCTAAAGTCAACCAGACATGTATACACAGCATGCTCGAATAGTTAACAAGTTCATTTCGCAATCACGAGGTCATAAGTTCGATCCCACCCAAGAGAGCAAGGTTTTTTTTATATCCTAGCCACGGATCCACCCAAACTGTGTGAGTGGGGTTGAGCAGATGGAAACTGCGTAGGAAACTAGTGGCTCATATATTTAATCTAAAGATCTAGACTTGTCAGACTCTTTTATGAAGATACCCCCTGAGATTTACGTTTGGGACACATGTGCCTGTGGAATACACAACCACTTAAACCATTATTCAATTAGCAGGGAGTTCAGTTGAATGAGCAATTGAATACTCATCGTTGAAACTGACAGAGTTCCGTATCACATTTACGATCCATCAGTGTGTCCCACTGGAATCGTATCGAAAGTGTCTTCAATACGCTCCGCAGATGAAGGAGGAGAAGGATAAGGAAGGGGAGGAGGAGGATGGTAAAGACGAAAATGGGTATGAGGAAGAGATGGAGGGCGAGATCGGTACAGAAATGTGTGATAAAGAAAAGTTCTATGTTTTATATCTTTCGAGGGAAAATTTGCAACGGGTAACAGGAATTGTTGAGGGAGATAAACCTGAATGATAAGGACACTGCGGGAGGTCGACTGATGAGATCCTAACCCTAACCCACACATACTCACACACGCACACATACATATGCATATATATATGTGTGTATGCATATATATATATATATATATATATGTTTATATATATATATAGATATGGATATATTGTATATGTATACATACGTACACACACACACACACATACACACACACACACACACACACACACACACACACACACACACGCAACACATATTTTTGGAAAGTTTTGTCTGAAAGGAAAGAGAATCTGTATAAAATGGGAATAAATGTTTTGTCATTCTAATTTGTGGGACGTGCCATGTAGGTCAGTCATTTTCAAACTGATATGTAAAAGCTTTGTATGTCATGAAATTCTGCAAAAAAAAAAAAAGGAGGGGATAAAAGTGCGAATTGGTGTAAACAGAATGATGAAAATCGGCAGTAATATTTCTAGTAAAGGAAAAAAATAAACAAGTTGCGAAAAGTCAATAGTACCGAGAACCAATTTTTGATGTTTGTGTCGTTACGTTTAGGAATCAATTTTCACTGTATTTCACAATTTACAGTTTCAACCAAAATGGAATCTTCGATTTAAATATGCAGATTTAAAACCGCTGACGCTACTCCCCACCACACACACACTCGCGCACACATACGTATGTATATATACATCTATGTCGGGTCACTCGAAAGTACTGCTGAAATACCTAACCCAGTACAACCTGTTGCATAATCAGGTTGTCGGCGACTAAAAGGGACGAAGGACAATGCTATTCTTGTGTGAATTTGACATCAATATTATATCAGTATAGAATCAATTGACTGACTTGGGTTATAGATAAACATTGACAATAGACCGACACTTTAACAATAGACGACCGCCGGCAGTGTGTTAGATTGACAGTAACTGTTGACAGTCTGTCAGCAGAACAATGCACACACATTGTAGAAGGGACCATACAATGTACACAATGTGTAGTAAAGAATGTACAGAGAATGTTGTGCTGTGGTTATTAGTACATAACATGAATAGAGAATACAGAAAGGATCCTACACGATAAGCCAATACACAGAGAATGTGGGACTTAGTCTGAACACAATGTACTACGTCAATACATCAACATTAAAATTGGAAATAGACCGATAATGTACCAATAAATTGACATTGTGTATCATGTCAAGATTTTGTCAATAGACCGACAGTTACTGATACTGACAAAGAATAACATTGACAATCGATTAACATCGACCATAAACAAACGTTGACAATAGACAACCACTGGCAACTGACAACACTGATAATGCACCACTGACAATAGGAGTCAGTGAGACAATACAACCGCATTTTCTCAATAAACTGACACTGCATATAGACTGACAATTACAATAGACAACACTTTGGCAATAAACGACCACTGACAACAGACCGACATTGACAATAGATCGACATTGTTAAATGTCTGATACTGTGTCAATAGACAAAGACTGTGACAATAAACACTTTGTCAAAACACCAACACTGACAATAAACCGACACTTTGTCCACAGACTGACATCTTGACTATAAACATGACGTTTGACTATAAACTCTAATAATAAACCGACAAACCGAAATATAGTGACATGACACTCATAATTATCATATCGTTATGTTATCAATTTCCTTTTTCGTTTATTTTTAAAGAATTTAACGAGAGAAAACAATGATGAAATAATGAATATCTTCTCTTTCTTTTTGTTTTCTTGCAACCACTCTAACATAATCTTACGTCGTTGTACAGATTCATTTAGTACAGTCCTTGACTTCAATATTTTATTTTCGAATGAAATTTGTTGAAACAATGTGGCGAAAAATATTTCTTTTTTTTTCTAACTTGTCTTTCAGTATAAAATCTAATATACAGATCAAAGAAGATTAATTTCTTACTTTATAGAATTCAGCACAATCACAGGAAAAGGGAATAAGTATAAGTTAGCACAGAAGACATAAAGTGGCGTCTCAGTTTGGTGTATGGCTTCAGCTAACTGCCTTAACCATCTTCCAAGACGGTGTTCAGTTAAAAGATCTCGTATTGTATTTTACTTTAGTTTTGAGAGAAGGCACAAGAAATTTGTAATTTTAGGCTCAGAGCGTCAATGCCCGTTCCCAAAGCTTTAGCGATAAACGTTAACTGAAATGGCTTGAAGCAGAAACCACAATGGATTGCAGATTTGGTTGACAGGGGTAATGAGCAAACTTATACTTCTAATTGTGCGGGGGAAATATCTACGAATTACATTCATAAAATTTGTTGTACTTTTAGAAATGCCACACATGTAGAGGCCAACAGGAAGTAAGAATGTATTGGAGAAAACTTCACAGTAAAACAGACGATAAACAACAGTAAAATATGACAAGAGTGGTGCAGAGAGATAAGTGAAGATTAAAGAGAAAATGGTGGAATTGTAACGAAGTTGACACCAAGGAAACAGTTTTATGAACGAGAAAATATCCTGGGAATTATGGTAGATGATTTTAAACACAAGAAATCCTATTTTTAATTCACCCACCCGCTTTGTTTATGGCAAAATGTTTTGCTGAAACAAGAGTAATGAAAAAAGTATGAAAGCACCAAGGGACAAAATATATATCTGATATATATGTTTCATAAGATGTCTTTGTTTGTTTTCTTACATTGCAATTACCAACGAAACTTAATTTAGTGATGGCGTGCAAATTTACTTTGAATTAGTTATCGAACATTTTAACAGGATGATACGAAAAGAAAAAAGTTCTGATATTTGAAAGACATTTTAGTCATCTAATAATTTTTAGCCGACTCAAGTGGGTAGGGAAATCTGGAATGAGGTGATTGGTTGAGATCGGATTGGCTGTTTGGACGCTGGCGATTTGGCATGACTGGTTGGGCATTGAATCTGTTTTGGTAATAGCTGGTCTTTGGCGATAGTACTTTTTGGCTTAGAAGTGCACACACACGCACACATTTAAAGACACACAAATATACGCACACACATTCGCACACGAGCATAGAATTATACACGTACAGGTATAATTGCTATTAATGTATTGCTATTAAGTAACATATGAAGAAATCAACATAAAAACATTTCAAACATTTTACACGAAAGGAAATGAGAAATTGATAATATATTTCTGTAAGAAACAACAAAAGTCAAAAGGATGTACATGTATACATACACTCACCTCGCACACATATAATCGAAGATTATTAGTTGATTCTTTTGTATCGCTGTTAAACCCATGAAGACCAGTGGGATAGCTACATTTCAGTGCTAAATTAATGCCGCATACATTAATTAAAAATCTTCAAAAACAATAAACCAAAAAGTGAATATATAAACAGTATCATTTCGATAGTTGTAATTTTTAGGTCTAAACTAGTACCGACTTCAAATATAACCACATTGGAACTATTTCAAGTACAATACTACATTACATTATACGTTTTGGTTTCAAAAGCTGCATCTCTCTTCTATAATAACATATTAATCAACACTACACACCGTTACACCACAATTGCATTGCATTATATTGTAGTGAATTATATCTTGCTTACTCCCTTCACTAAACTGCACTATTGCAACGCCACACTTATGCACTGCCCTACACTATACAATATTATACAACTTTACAGTATCTGAAGGTGCTTAAAATTCATAAATTTCTTCTCTAGCTTTTCTGTAGCGGAACAGATGGCCAAAACAATCAGACTACACATCGGGGTCTTCATATCCTTATTGTCCTACTATAATGGTCAGGTCAGGATTCTGAATTTCTCACTCTACCTAACAGTAACCAGATATCCGCTGCAATCTCCAGTTGTTTACTATCTTTAATCTGTATTTAGTATCTACTTGCCACCACTTGTTGTTTACCGTTTCATGCCAGCCTCCTTTGTTTTCAAATTACGCTTTTTTGAATTGGTTTTCAAAGTTAATTTTGTAAAAGTCAGTTGCTAGCCTCTTCTATCCAATTCATGCCAAACATTGATATGGCATAAATCGAGTTAATTCATTTTACATTAATTTTATTGAATTCCGTGGGCTTAAGGATAAAGTTAAACCTTATCGAGATTTATTGAAATACATTCAAGCAAGTTTGTTAATGTCAATATCAACAAAGTCAGTCAAGTTTGATAGAAAAGCTCTGAAGTCGAATGGAACTTTGTAAAGTCTAGACGTTCATTTTATTCTAATTCTGTTGTCCCAGTTTCTTCAAATGTCACATTAAAAAAGTTAAAACTTTTAACTCCACGTTTTACTAAAGTGGAGATCTTGATATCTTCGCTATATTGAGATGAAAATCGACATGTTTAGCAAAAATTTTCGTTAATGATGTGTCTTTCTCCAATATTTCAGAAAATACAAAGTGACTATAAAATACACACACATTGTAGAAATGACCATACATTGTACACAGTATGTGGTAATGACTATACAACATACGCAGAATGTGGTACTGTGGTTATTACTATATGACATGAACAGAGAGTACAGAGTGGACCATACATGATTAGCCAATACACAGAGAATGTGAAACAGTCTGCACACAATGCGCTAATGAATACACATGCTGTGATAATGACTACCAAATATAGCATGATGAGTTAATAAGTATACAATATCTACAAACCAGGCAATAATCATATAATAAGGTAATGACATGATGTAGTAATAACCATAAAATGACGATGTAGTAATAACCATACAATATAGACAGGATGATGTAGGGATCGCTAAACAATACACAGTGGGGGATCATTTTCACACTGTGGAACATTTAAATTTAAATTTCTTATTTTCGAGTTTGGTGATAATACTTTTAGATGACTGCTTCAAGAAGTTATATATTTCTTCAGATAACACAGACAAACAATCTTTTATATTTATACAAAGAATATTCTCTATTTATACACCATATATATAAACATTTGTTATAACAAAGCTTTTACATGTGTAGAAAGTAAGACACAAATTCTCGACTTTATTTGATGGATGAGAAATAATATTTATTATCTAATTTTATATAAAGAAAGGGAAGACAGATATACATTCACACGTGCGCATGCACTAACACACATAAGAACATAAACATTCAGATACACATGTAGACACATATATAGACATACTTACAGACAAGTGCGCGCGCACACACACACGTACACACACGGGCATATACGGCAACATATGAACGAGGCCGCGCACACATATTTAAATATATACATAGACACACATAGACAAACTTACATAAACTTAATGACCATTTTATTACTTACAGTTAGTCAATGACCAGTTTATTTCTACAGAAGAAGTAGGCCAGTCATGCTGGCTGTGTGAGTCATGTAGGTGTGGTTTATATAAAGCAGGTAGCTAGGCGTGTATAAGATTAACTCAATGTTTCATTGAATTTTGAAAACGGGTAAAATTAGAGGCTTAATTGACAAAGAGCAGAATATCTCCAGGACCAAGAATGTCAGTTCACATAAATATTAACCATGTACACGTTTGGTGTTTTGATATGCATGTATGTATATATGCATATATGTATGCGTGTAGGTATATATGTCTGAATGTATTATGTATATATATATATTATATATATATATATGAATGTATTACATGTATAGCATATATATATATAATATATATATATATATAATATATATATATATATATATATAATATATATATATATATATATATATATATGTATATATAGCTAGATAGATAGATAAATAGATACACATACACACACGTTTGTATTACACAAATCTAGCTGGTGACTTGATGTGCGAGTGAGTGTTGAAACTGTAACAGTTTCATCGTGGGAGACTCTTTCTAGTCATTTAATAACACAAATAAGAAAAGAACCTGTTAAATTCACTTCCGCCTCAATGTTGTCAATGTTTTTTTTCGCACAACTGCAACTAAGTAACTGTTCCACTGTTCTAGAACTGTGTCAGTAACCAGATCGTATATATATATATATATATATATATATATATATATATATATATATACATACACACTTTCCTGAAATATTTGAAACCTCATATCTATTGAAATAACCGTAATAAGAATTCATATGATCACTTTTATTCTCATATTCACAGAAAACCACATTAGGGTTAGGGTTAGGGTTAGGGTTAGGGTTAGAGTTAGAGTTTATAGCACATATTCATTTCCGTGTTAAGTCATTTCACTTCCATTACTAGGATTTCCTGGTACAATCTTTAACTCCATACTGACTCGACTTGTGACATTATACTAAATCCGGACACACTGCGCAGATACAACGTATTCAGCAATGTCACAACAAATCATTTAATCTGCAATATGTTTTCTATTCAGCAATAATTCCCATCGAACAGTTCTCAGCTGAATCTCTTCAAATTCTGTCCATAAATGTCATTAAGAAACAAGAGGAACTTGTCATGCCAAATCGCCAGCGTCCAAACAGCCAATCCGATCTCAACCAATCACCTCATTCCAAATATTTCGGTCACCAACAGAACGATCGATAATCGACCACTCTACAGTGGATTTCAAATTTCGGAATATGAGTTTCGTTGTGTGAGATTACGAGTTTTCGAAAGATTGTTCTTGGATGCCATAGTTGAAAGTAAAAAAAGTCTTTGAGTTGCGCCGTTTTTGATATCATGAATGGAGAAGATATGTAATAACATAATGTTTCGAGATTTTGGCACAGAATTCAGTGGCAGTAACATGGCTCGGATGTCGGATAGGGTACAACTGCTGTACATGTGTAATATATATAATTTCGCGCAAACAATTGATGACTGGTCTCAACTTTGACTGCTCTAACGTGCATGGTTATGACGGACTTTTCTTTTACGTAATCAAAGTTGTTCATAAAGGTTTATCTGTGAGAGATAGAATCCCTCTTCGGTGAATGACACTTATTATCATACTATCCTTCTATTTGTACGCTATAAAGATCATATGAGCTGATTTATGCAAAGTACAACTATTACAACTTCAGTATATTCTACTAAATTCTTAAATTGTTGATTGCTACTTAATTAGAAAGGTATTTTGGATAACTTTTGGCACACACCGTTTGGACGATGTCTTCAGCATATTTCTCTTGACATTTTTATGTTTATAATATCTTCCACATATCTACGGTTGTTTACATATACGTTAATTTGTAGATTAAACAAACACGGCATTTGATATTTATGACCACTGTCATGAAAGCATTCTGCAGAGTAATAAACAGAAGGGAAAAAAGAAACTTGATTTTCAGTAGTTATCTCCTACTGAATATTGCATCCGAAAGTTTAAAAAACTTTCCCCATAAAACATAAATGCTGACGCGAGTCTTTACGGTCGAAAACCTTCATAGGAGAGATAAAGATGTTTGTTATTAACTATCACGTGCTGTATTTACTTCACATCTGCTCTAATCAAATTACATAGAAAAATGCGTCACCACACGAAATAGATATAGGTCGTTTGAAGGCTGCTGCTGAAACTGCACTTTTTGCCTTGGTTCAACAGTATCTATCTGTATATCTAGACAAATGAATGCCTATAACATCTATATATATATATATATATATATATGATATAAATATATATATATATATATATATATATATATGTATACATATATATATGTATACATATATATATATTTATAAATATATATATATATATATGTATGTGTGTGTGTGTGTGTGTGTGTGTGTGTGTGTGTTTGTGTGTGTAAATATAAGGCAGCGAGCTGGCTGGCAGAAACGTTGGCACACCGGTATTTGGTCTGTTTATACGTTCTGAGTTCAAATTCTGCCGAGATCAACTTTGCCTTTCATTCTTTCGGGGTCAATAAATTAAGTACCAGTGGCGTACTGAGGTCGATCTAATTGACTGGCTCCCCTCCCCACAAATTTCGGACCTTGTGCCTAGAATAGAAACGAATATATATATATAAGTATATGTATATGAATTATTGGTATATACATATATACTCATATGTGTATGTATATAGCTATATACATACATATCCATGCATATATTGTACATACACAGATGTATGCATGCATTTATGCATGTGCACATTCTTGTACGCACACGCTCAAATGTTTATGCATCTTTCTCTCCCTCTCTCTGTGCGTGTATATATGTAAGTATGTATGTACACATGTTGATACTCATATGCATACACCCAAATATATATACTGTGCGAATATCTGCAAATTTATGTGTAAATAGATGTATGTTAAACAACCCCCTCATCATATCCGCCTTTTCTTGCAAGAATTTTGATTTTGCCAATACTGACGGCGAGATATATGCAAGAGTAGAGTTTCTATAGACTAGTGGCAGCTCTGGCTTCATATCTAATATCGTGCCCAAGATCTACCACGAACAACTAAAATAACAAAAGATAAATGCACAGATAAATTCAATATTAATTTCTGTCAACATTTTATCTCATGAAAGCTGGTTTATATATCTGAAAACAGAGCAAGCCATTTTTCTATTTTAAGTGCTAAATAAACTGTAAAAGGTGGTGAAATGTTATTTTACGTTAAAATTTCTTTTTTTCTACAAAAATAAGATTTGCTAGTTAAACGAATGAAACAATAAATAAAAAATATTCCTTAGTAGAGTAGTTAAATTAGGGTGGGAACCGGGTAGCATGAATTTCTCAAGGACACAAACAAGGAGATGAACATATATGTATGTATGTCATTATTAAGTTTATTTCAAGATTTCTTGCCAATAGAGAAAGAACCGGTTTCTACCCTAGATCTAAGGCGCTTTTATTGGAATTTCAATATCAACAACGGTATTTTTGTTTCTATGTATGTATGTATGTATGTATGTATGTATGTATGTATGTATGTATGTATGTATGTTTTATGCGTGTATTCTCAATCATATAGTTTCATACCTAGGCATGCTCATATATATTTAAATTATAAACTTCTGGAAAGTTTTACAGATTTTTACGGTTCCAGTGATGGATTGGATCCGTAATCTTCGAATTACCTTCCTCCTTTCTAGTTTTGAGAAGCCTAATTTCTCAAGATTGGTATTTAGGTAGTGTGTTACATATCCCAAGGCCCCAATAATTACAGGTATAAACTTGAACTTGTAACTGCAGATTTCTCAGTTCTTCAGTATAGGTGTTCTCTTTCTCACTGATCTTCAGTTTTATGTTAACATCCGGTGGGCAACTAATTTCCACAACTGTGCACTGTGTATGTATGTATGTATGTATGTATGTATGTATGTATGTATGTATGTATGTATGTATGTATGTATGTATGTATGTATGTATGTATGTATGTATGTGTGTAGGCATGTATACATACATACATATGTATGTGTATATATATATGAGTGTTTATATCAGTAAAAAAGCAAACAATGTTAGACTGACATGGAACCGACTTGTCAACTAAGTTAATGGAGTGTTGACCGTAGCCTCATGGATATTTCTTCTTCAAATATAAAACGGTTTATAGAAATATACGTAGTTTATAAGGAACAAAGAGCCCAGTACTCACTGGAAATCGAATGTCTCTGTTTAGGACTGCTGAGCCGTTTCTTGAATATAATCACATGAAATACATTGAGCTTTCGCAATGTTAATCTTTGGAACATGTGTAATTTGGTGGAATGACCAAGACTTCTAATATCCCTCGTTGTTCTCTTACTCATAGTATAAGGGTTTTGTAGCAAGAAAAAGACAGTATGGTATAATTTAGTGTAGAAGGAATGAATAAAATTGTAATATTTACTTCATTTTATCCAGTGTCTTACTTGATTAAGATTTTATTGAGAAATACATTGCAGGAATGATGTTCAATATTTCTTGTGATAGTTATTATTATTCTTGTATAATGTGAGCTAATACTACTGAGTACTGTTATTTAAATAATGTTGTGTATAATATTATTTTGAACGCTTTGATATAGTGCTTGGTTCTTTCATCGTTCTAAAATATCATGTAAAAAAATGCATTCAAAATAGGCCATAGAAAGCGTAAACGTATGACTACAAACTCACAAACTGGATCACACTATCTCAAACTCCATGAAACGTGACTTTTATCTGTAAAAAAAAAGTACCTAAATTATGTCTTGGAAACTAAATAATAAGTCAAAGAATCACTTATGCTATAAGCATAACCCACTTTTCTGAAAAGAACAGCACACTGTCTAGCAACATGATAACAGAAGCTATGAAAACAAATTGCATTTATTGTTGATCTAATCTCTAACAATAGCCACGAATATATTCAATGTTAAAATTTGTCAGATAATTTCAAGACTTATTTCAACAGTGTATTAATGTTATATTTATATCTTTTCAGTGATTTTGCCGCTTGTACGGTGCGGTTACAACAGGCTACATGGTGAGTAAAGCGATATGATATTTTCTGTGGGGATGCATGCGATTCTAAAAATAATGCCTATCGTAACATTGCCCTAGTTTTTGTTTCTTCATCATTAGTAATAGACTTGTAAATGGTTTTCAAAATGAGCAGGTGAATATTTTTCAGTCACTTAATCTATTTGTAGTTAGTTTCTACTTAAATTTATAAACAATCTTAGACTTTTAATAGTAATAATTATAATTTTTCTTGACACATAGTTCTTTCGTAAATCTACTGGGTTTTTTTTTACTGATAGCTGACAAGCAAAACCAATTCCTGTGAGATTTGAACGCAGAATGTCAAAAATATGCCTAAATATTGTGAGACATTAAATTTGACGCTCTATCATTTCTCGCAAATTATTGTTCTTGATTAAAATATGTCCAATTAGATATAATATTGGCAGCTAAATAGTTATAGATAATTAACCCTACAAGGCGGGTGAAGTGACAGAGATGTTGAGCGTCGGACACAACTGCTTTGCAGTATTTAATATTGATGTCTTGTGTTCAAATTCAGCCATCGTCAGTTTTGTCTTTCAATCTTCCGGAGTCAACGAACCTGTCAAGTATTCAGAATGATTTAATGGGTTTGTCCTCTTCCGAGAATTTTGACCAAGGTCAAAACTCTTCTCACTCTCTATTTTTTTTTTATTAAAACATACTTCATTGAAATAGATACCTTCAATGAACTAGATCCTACTTAAACCTGTAATGTACTAAGTGCCATTGAAACAGATAGAATCAAAGTAGATTGCAGTTCGGTTAGGTATCAAATATCGAGAGCTTGGAGAAGATACTTTAATTTATTGCATTATTTCATTACATTCTTTGACAAGATAAATAACGCTACTTCCCCATCTTCATTTAACAATTAATGTTTAGTAAAGCAAGAACATAGGGTAAATACTTACGCTTTAGAGAAGCTCTGTTGTAGATCACATCAGACGAGTTACATAAAAATCACATAGAAAAGCAAACCGTTGCGTAGAAATGACAACTGTGTTGTGCTGTACGAAAACTACATCACACCTGCCGTCAATTTTGATAGTCATATTTGTGCCACTGATTTCTCAACAATAAACCATAATAAATTCAGGACGCAAAATAACACCCTACGAATTATAATATGATGTTCACACATGGACCACTTTCTATAGAAAACAAAATACTAAACATAGAACACCTGAACATGTGAGTGACACAATTTGATGCTACATCAAGCTTCAATCTCCACTGTGACTGCTATTATATGAAAAACGAAAACAAAAGCCACCTCCCGACATATAAACATACAATACTCTAGATACTCTCGAATATTACTACAACATTCTAAAACCACAATGTTCCCTACACTGCATAGAAGACACACAGATAGAAATAACTGGAGCATCAATAGCTTCACTGACCTCATATGCTGTGCTGGGTGCACTACACAACGATATGTCCAGAGGAATGACAACAGTCATATTGAGATCGAGTTCCCTTTGTCTGCCTGCGCTCTGCTCGCCACCAGAATCTTTGGAAATACAGAATTAGACAGTGTATTTAGATTGTGCGAAATCTGAGGTTGAATAGAAATAGGTTGGACAATGGAAAGTGTACAGTAAGTTAAAAGTGTCACGCTGATCCCTTATAATTCCTCCCTACATACTGGGGTGTGTAGTATGATACTTAGCTAAACAGAGAGATAGAATGACTGGGAAGATACATCTGTGGAAACGACGTCACACTTCACTGTTCGAGCGATTATCTGCGTCTGATCGGTTAGAGCTATCTTACATCTACACGGCGACGACAACAGTGTAGGCGCAATGGCCCAGTGGTTAGGGCAGCGGACTCGCGGTCGTAAGAACGCGGTTTCGATTCCCAAATCGGGCATTGTGAGTGTTTATTGAGCAAAAACACCTAAGTTCCACAAGCCTCCGGCGGGGTGGGTGAACCCCGCTGTACTCTGAAAGTTGTGGTGAAAGAGTACAGCGGGGTTCACTCACCCCCGCTGTACTCTTTCACCACAACTTTCTCTCACTCTTTCTTCCTAATTCTGCCACAAAGCAGAGGAACCATAGTGTAACCCACTATGGTGTGGTAAATTTTCAGACACTAGAGATTATTCTTTGTGGCTAATGGCATGAGTCCAGATTGGAAGAAGAAGAAGAACAACAACAACAGCAACAACCACAGCAACAGGAGCATTAAGAAAAGCTGTGGTAGGCTGTGATCTTACAGCGACTTTGAAACAGTTAAGGCGTTAAGTGAGGTCTGTAATAGATCACAACAACCAATATCGTTAGAAACCAGTGTACCCATATCACTTACCTTTACCCGCGAACAACTCAATTTCTTCATCACGTTCGTCCGCTCCTTTCACTCAGTGATAGATTTCACATCCACTAATTCTACTCTTCCAGTTAACTTTCTAAATATCTCTGTTTATATCGACCACACTAACTTACCCACCTCTATCTTTTACAAGCACACTGACTCTCTTGTTCCTTCTAACTTTCATCATTTCTACTGTTTTCTACACCCATTTCCTCTGCTGTCTCAAACCGAAACTCGAACTTTGACGCCCAGTCGTACTACATGGGCCACTACTTTATAAAACGTGGTTACACCCGCCAACTGCTGGTACTACCTACCCTTACATACATACACACATACATACATACATATACACATACATACATACATACAAACATACATACAAAAATACCCTGTTGTTGATGTTGAGATTCCAATGAAGGAGCCTTGGATCTAGGTTAGAAACTGGTTCTTTCTCCATTGGCAAGAAATCTTGAAATAAACTGAATAATGACGTACATATTAATATTCATATTCAGAGTAATACGTATATTCAAAAGAACTATAGAAAGCCAGACTGACATATCAAATTGTCTTGCTATATCACGGAAAAAAAACTTGTAGCCAAAAATGAAACTACTGAACTGTCCGAAAATTATAGGTCCACTGCTTACCTAAATATTATGTACAAACTTTATACAAACTATCTCAACCAATTCCTTTAAGATCTTTTAAAGTCCATCAACATAGTGACTGATGAGCAAATAGACAGAAGGGGGCATGTAGATGTGCCTAACATTTAAT
Organism: Octopus sinensis; assembly: GCF_006345805.1. NCBI lineage: Eukaryota > Metazoa > Mollusca > Cephalopoda > Octopoda > Octopodidae > Octopus > Octopus sinensis. The sequence goes on along the minus strand of NC_043006.1, from coordinate 52,873,753 downwards.
AAACAAAACTGCCAGAGAGACATTGACAGTATAGGGCGATTATAGGTCCTGGAGCCTCTGCACTTGGCAAAAACACGTACTCACAAAGACCTAGGCATCAATCCTCCTATTTTACCACTGGTATTATAAATATTTCAGTGAAAATATTCCAAGGACTTTTTGCAATGTTGTTTATTTTGATATCAAATCTGTTAGCAATTCTTTAACAAACATCCAATTGATACATGCTAGGGCCTACAACTGCTAGAGGTACCAATGTAATTCACAATTTCTTTGTTGGATGACCTGTACATGGGTATGTTTCCCGAATACTTATAGATGACACTAATATCAGTATGAAGCGAAGCCTTTCTTGGACACGTGGCCACTACATCACATCAATCTTCGAAAGTATATATCTTTGTGGTCCAAGATTGCCACAAAATACTTAATCAACAAAAGAGACAGTCAATCCTTTGGAGTTTCAGGATGCAGCCAAAAATATCGATGCCACATTTCTGTGGAAGACATGATACATGTGGTCAGTGGGTGTCCAAAATATCAATATAACGCGACATGACACAGAGTAATATACAATGCCATCCGAAACGAAGAGTCTTAGGATAAATATAGAGGATCTTGTTATTAAACACATACACTAACGTAAACCTCTGCCAAATGCAAACGCAACATGCCGAAGAGAGCCTTTCTTGGCACAAACAAGAAAAAGTGTGTATCATCATTGAGGTCATTGTCCTGCCAAAATCAAAGAGACAGCAGTAACTACAGACAACTGCTTCGAAACCTTCAGATCTTAAACTCAAACTATAAACTTAAGAGTGGCTTTGTGGTAAGTAGCTTTCTTACGAACTACATGGTTCCGGGTTCAGTCCCACTGCCTGGCACTTTGGGCAAGTGCTTTCTACTATAGCCTCGGGCCGACCAAAGCCTTGTGAATTGATTTGGTGGGCGGAAACTGAAAAAAGTCCGTGGTATATATATATGTATATATATATATATATATATATATATATATATATATATATATATATATATATATATATATATATATATATATATATGTGTGTGTGTGTGTGTGTGGTGTGTGTGTGTATACATTTGTGTGTGTGTGTGTGTGTATACATTTGTGTGTATGTGTTTGTACCCCCAACATCGCTAGACAACCGATGCTGGTGTGTTTACGTCCCCGTAACTTAGCGGTTCGGCAAAATAGACCGATCGAATAAGTACTAGGCTTACAAAGAATAAGTCCCGGGGTCGATTTGCTCGACTAAAGGCGGTGATCCAGCATGGCCACAGTCAAATGACTGAAACAAGTAAAAGGGAGTACAGGTGTAATTGGTTTTGTTTGTAAATACCTAAGTGACAATATGGAGAAGCTAGAGTTTTCAGAAAAAAATAATTCAGCCAGATGAGAAGAACATTACAATTTGTAAAAATATACAAGACTTTTCTTAAGTTCAACTTAGGAAATTGTTTTTGTTATTTACAGCCCAACAATGGAGCTTTGTATCTTTGTTAGAAACCAGCTCCTTCCTCACGGGAAGATTTTAAATGATTAAGATAAAAGGGAACTCATACACACAGACACACATACACACAGATACACATACACACACACACACACGCAAACACACACACGCAAACGTACAAGCACATGCACACATATACATTCATTGAGATACATATTCGGATGCACATGTAAGCATATAAACATATATATATATATATACGTAGCATTCCACTCAAATGACATTTGCCACCACGGACAAATATTTGGGTTCCTGAAATTTAGTGACGTGTAATATTAAGTTAATTACTTTCGGCTCGTTTGATGCATAAAATAAATTCATTGTAATTTATTTTCGTCTAGTAAGTTTTATTTGATACAATGAAATACGTATTTCTTTTCCAGAAACATCCTGTAGTCATCCTGCAGACGTGGTATTTTTGTTAGACTGCTCAGGAAGCCTCAGAAGAGATGAATTTTATGAACAATTAAACTTTATGAGGAATTTCGTATCTGAAGCTGATGTTTCACGAAGTGTCGTAAGAGTTAGTTTAGTGACATTCTCAACTTATCCCAGAACGGAATTCTTTTTAAAAGATTATCGCACCAAGCGAGATGTGATGGCTGCCATTAGCAGAACACGCTATCGTGGTGGACGGACTCATACATGGACGGCATTAGATTATATACGTAAATACTCCTTTTCACCAAAATTTGGAAGCCGGCCGGGTGTTCCTAAAATCTTAATCGTAATAACAGATGGAGGCTCTAACGAGAGATATAAGACAATACGGTCTGCAAGATTGATGAAATCACGAAAAATACGAACATACGCTATTGGAATTGGGAATCAGTTAAATCATGACGAACTAGTAAATTTAGCCTCAAAGAGTACTTTCATATTTCATGTACCGAATTCCCATTCATTGAAAAAGATCCAAAATGATGTTCGAAGAAATGTATGTCGCTCAGGTAAGTGACTAATCTTAAATTTTGTTAGTAAAAACCTTATGATTAGTCTTTGATTAGTCTAGCAAGGATTGGCTCCTATGTATGGGTGTGGACATTATAGAACTCTGGAAAGAATGAGAGAGATAATTTCTATAAATTTTGCTGCTCTTGTTTAAACCCGCGTGACATCTCATGAGAGTATTTATGTTCAGAAGCATTCAAGCCACGACTATACCATCACTTTCTTGGGCACACACACACACACACACACACACACACACACACACATGTAATTGTTAAAGAGGACAACAAACGTCAAGGCAAGGCAAACATCTCACGTCATATACATAATTATTATTGAAAAAAATTCAGTCTTACAGCTGTTTCTGGGATATTCCGTCATCAGAGACAAATAGAGAAAAATAGAGAAAATGAGAAGGGTATATATTAATGGAATGACAATATAGAGGAAAGAAGTAAAGGAATAAAGAGAGAAGAAAATAGTACAACTTTCCGATGTTCAAATTCCTGCATAGATCCATGTAGGTAAAAATCCTGATATTGTAAACATCTCTCTCTTCATCCCCTTATTCCTTTACTCCCTTCCTCTATGTCGCCATTCCATCAATATATACCCTTTTAAATTTCCCTATTTTCCCCTATTTGTCTCTGATGACGGAATATCCCATACTCGGTAATGTCCCAGAAACAGCTGTAAGACTTTGAATTTTTTCCAATGACAATAATGTATACGACTTGAGATGTTTGTCTTGCCTTAACGTTTGTTGTCCTCTTTAACAATTATGAATCTGCTGCATCGGAAATTTGCAATGGCTCCATAACTACCGTTTCGGCTATAACATTGGAACCCTAGTAATCCGTTACAGTATTAACCTAGCGTACGTAATCGTTTAATCACCTGTGAACTAAACTCCCATAACTTGTATATATATATATATATATATATATATATATATATATATATATATATATATATATATATATATGAATTATTAATGTGGCTATTCGCAATTTACAACCGACAGGCAACAAGTACAGTCGTCACTAAAGTGACGGAGGGTGCAGGTCAGCACCACTATTGCTAGAAATAAGCAATATATATATGTATGTATATATGTATATGTATATATATATATATACATATATATAAAAGAAGAAAGGAAAATGGAAGTTGGGAAGTTAATAATTGTTTATTTTTAACAACAAATTAATAATCATCCCTTACAGCTGTTTCAATTAATACTCATTAAATATTCAGTAAATATTAAATTCATATGGCCTGAGCATATCTTCAGAGGGAAAATAATATACCATTCGAAATTTTATATGCGTTTATGGATTCATTTTTGCAAACTCTTCATGAGGTTAGCACAACCTCAAATCGAATGTATGTATGTATATATATATATAATATATATATATATATATATATATATATTATATATATATATATATAATATATATATAATTGTTAAAGAAGACAAGAAACGTTTAGGCAAGACAAGCATCTCAATTCATATACGTTATTATTATTGGAAAAGTCAAAGTCTTACCGGTGTTTCTGGAATATCTCACGGACATACCAGAAACAGCTGTAAGACAACGTTTGTTGTCCTCTTTAGCAATTATAAATCTGGCAAATGGGAAATCTACAATAGTTCCATAACTCCCGTCTCGGCTATGACCTTGGAGTCCTGGTAATCCGTTGTAGCACTTATCCAGGGTGCCTCGTTGTTTCGATCACCTGTGAACTAAACCTCCATATTTTGTGTGTGTATATATATATATATATATAGAGAGAGAGAGAGACGGAGAGAGAGAGAGAGAGAATATGTTGGAGTTTTGCAGAGCAGATAATATATATATATATATATATATGTATTCTGTAAATAATAATTATAAGCTTTAAGGGATAAGCGTTAACCGTGTATTTACTATAGAATATAGTTTAATATTTGGGGTATACAGACTACCTTTTATAGCCAATACACTGTGAACGTTTAGAAGCTTAAAGTTTATAATTATTTACAGAGTTTGATAGTGAAGATATGTCTCATGCTAAGAGGTTAATTACAACATCCTCTGGCACCTGTATATATATTTATATAGGTGTATTACACCGCTCTGTGATCGTCTACTTATATCTACGTGATTTAGACCATGGAGTATTAAGTGTTTTGGAAAAATTAGAAGCAGAAACATTAATCTCTGATTTCTTCTTGTTTGGTTGTTCAAAACTCCTTCAGTCAGAAGTTATGAAGCTAAATAACAAGTTTTGTAGCTTCATTAAGCTGACTCAATTGAAGATACACAAAAACTTAGTAAATTGTCATTAAATCTGAAGTTTACTGAATTACTGCTGTGGTGAGATAAGAAAATTAGATTTTTTCTAGGGTGGATCCCATTAGATTATCTTCTGTAGAATATAGAACATTCATTAAGTGTATTGATAAAAGATTATAAATGGGTGTAGGCATGACTGTCGTTAAGAAGCTCTCGTAGCAACCTCATGGATTCAGGTTCAATCCCAATGCGTGGTACTTTAGGCGAGTGTCTTCTATTATAGACTTAGGTTGATAAAACTGGTCAGAGAGGCTATTTGTGTTTTTAAGAAGCGGACGTAAACCATCACACGGTTTAACATCACCAGCTGACCTTTGATAGTGTCTACTCTATTGCATCCAGGCAACCTTATTAATAGTGTGAAACAAAAAATAAAAGGAATCTAAAAAATGTGTTATTTATGTATTCAATACATTTTAATATTCCAGCGGCATGTATTTATACATGAGATAAACTCTCAAGAAGTAACTAAGTTGAACCCCGCCCTAAAATATTATGAGATATCTTTTCTTTTTCGCTGTGGAAAGTAGGGTTTTATCACTTTTAGTTCTATATTTAAGAGATGAGGAATTATGTACATTATTTACATTCGACGGATATTTGTCCTCATCTTGTTTGTTGTTAACACAATGTTTTGGCTGGTCATGTATGCAAAAATGGAGACCACCTACCCCTGTGGGATGAAGTTAAAATAATAGACAGAAAACACCACTGGAAAATACGAAAACTAAAAGAAGCAGCACATATGCTAGGACACAACAACCTCCTAAGCAGACCGAGTGCAGATATGAGCAGCATATGGGAACAGGTATTAAGGAAGGAGTAAGGCGGTGAGCTGGCAGAATCGTTAGCACACCGGGCGCAATGCTTAGTGGTATTTCGTCTGCGTTACGTTGTGAGTTCAAATTCCGCCGAGGTCGACTTTGCCTTTCATCCTTTCGGGGTCGATAAATTAAGTACCAGTTACGCACTGGGGTCGATGTAATCGACTTAATACCTATGTCTGTCCTTGTTTGTCCCCTCTGTGTTTAGCCCCTTGTGGGTAATAAAGAAATAGGTATTAAGGAAGGATAGAAAAATATTAGATTTATAAGCCCTAATATTCATTCCATAATTGCTCACGAACATATGGCGTAGTGGTTAAGAGCGCGGGCTACTATTCCGAGTTCGATTCCAAGCAGTGGCCTGAGTAATAATAATAACAACAGGTTCGAAATTTTCCCAAGGCACCTGAAGAAGGTTGGAGGGTATATCAGCTGAAACGTTGTATTAACAACAAACAAGTTGAGAACAAATATCCTTCGAATGTAAATTATCACTTTTAGCTTCTATCTCGGTTCATGTAATGCACAGACGCTTTCTTCTTGGGGTAATCGCGTTTCATACAGTTTGTGACTACCAAAGTTGGGGGCAATATCCAGTTATTATTATGTATATAAAAGCAATTACATCGTGGAAGAATAAATTTAGCTGTTTAAAACAGAAATTACTATACTAACTTTTCATTAATTTGTTCATAGTAAAAAAAAACATTTGTCGGTCACTGAATTTTAGACACATTTTAATAGTCTCAACTATTATGAAAAAAAAGGAATTCAATGTATATCCAATTTGTGTTTGAACTGGCTAAAATGCATGTTTCTTTCAAACAAAGTATTTCAGTTTTAACTTATGGTCTTTATTTTATCCCTCACATCTATCTATCTATCTATCTATCTATCTATCTACCTACCTACCTACCTACCTACCTACCTATCTACCTATCTATCTATCTATCTATCTATCTATCTATCTACACACACAAACACACACTTACACGCACAGAGGGCGTTCGGGCTAAATGTGACCGTTTGTATAAAAGGTAAAGAAAATACAATATGAAAATATTTTTAAAAATCAAATATGAACTGGCTGGGAGATAACAGTTTACTCAAAGTAGCTACCCTCAGCCTCCACCGCGGCCTCAATATGGCCGTTCCTCTGTTTCCTCGGGAAGGTCTTCGAACAGCTTGATTTTAGCTACCAGCTTGACCTGAGTGAGGCAGGATGAGCGGTTGGTATCTCTCTCAACCGTGCCTCAAACATAGTATTTCATGAAATTAAAATCGGGGGAATTAGGAGAAGAAAGTGGAGCACGTGAAGTCGTACCCGTTTTCCATCAACTACTTCTGACTCTTTCCGGATGTGTTGCAAAGAGCCAATCTGCTGCCTCACATACGGCCTTACAGTAGCAACCTTCTCTAGCCAGGGATTGACCACATACTCCAGTAACTTCACAGATGTAGGGGTAAACCCTGGCATGCAGACGTATATATATATATATATATATATATATGGAGGCGCAATGACCCAGTAGTTAGGGCAGCGGACTCGCGGTTGTAGTATCGCGGTTTCGATTTCCAGACCGGGCGTTGTGAGTGTTTATTGAGCGAAAACACCTAAAGCTCCACAATACTCCGGAAGGGGGTGGTGCGATCCCTGTTGTACTCTTTCGCCACAACTTTCTCTCACTCTTTCTTTCTTCTGTTGGCCTTCTCGCTTAACCAGCGGGGTGGCGTCATTTGAAGGCTAAAACAATGCAAAGTGCATTGTGACCAGCGATGTGTAGCAATATCTGATAGCCTGGTCGATCACGGTGATATTTATGTGTATGTGTGTGTGTGTGTGTGTGTGTTAATACATACAAATATACGCATAATTTAAGCAAATGTATTTGTAATTGAAACTACTTTTGTTATGAATGTAATTTATCTTTAAACAATATTTTTTCTTATTTTGCAGTTTGTGATATTTGGCCTGCTGACATTGTATTTCTGTTGGACGATTCCACCAGTATATGGGACAACGATTATCAAAAACAACTCACATTCTTGTCTGAGTTTGTGAAAGATATCACTATCGGTCCAAAGAAATCACAAATAAGCGTGGTGACATTTAGTTCTCGGCCAAAGACACAATTTTGGCTGCGAGACCATTTGAGTAAAACGGAAGTATTAAGCGCCATTAAACATATCGATCGAATGTATGGAGACACGTACACATCTGACGGATTACGAATGATAAGAGAACACAGCTTCTCACCTCGATACGGCGGAAGAATTAAAGCTTCACACATTGTTATTGTTATAACAGATGGCAAATCAACTATACCAACAGAAACTGTAAACCAAGCAAAAAAGCTACATGATACAAAAGCAATAGTATTTGCAATCGGTGTCGGTCGCCGTGTTGACCCAATAGAACTAAATAGCATTGCAAGTGAACGTCAATTTGTCTTCCAGGTTGACAGCTACGATGCTTTGACAACGATTAAAACAAAACTCTCTCAAAAAGTTTGCACACTTTCCATAACAAAAGTAGGAGAATGGGATTAAAACAAAATACTTCAGATTTTAAGTACAATAAGGTATTATTTGATTTCACACGCAAACGTGACAGTTCCATAAATTTAGATAGCTTTCGCAGTTATTATGTTTATAAGAAACCGAAGTGAAACTTGAGTGAAAGTTTTGAATATTTGATACTAAATTCGTTTAAGGGTTTGAAAAGCCTGAAAATATTTAGCACCCAATTTCACTGAAACGTTTGTCAGAAATACAAAAAGAGATTGTCTAGATGGAGTAGTTACCGAAAAAGTGTTGACATTCTTTTAAAGAGTTTGTAGCATAATTATTGATTATTTATTCTCCAACCCCAAATCCAAAAAAACATCGCTGAAGTGTATCGTATTTGGAAATACATTTAATCACGATGTGAAATTTACATTGAAAAACTAAAAATGAATGCTGCAAAAGGTGAAAGTATTCAAAAGTCAATACAACTACTATTACATTCCGCGATATTGCAACAGAATAACTCAAACATTATTTTTCTGTTCTGTTATATTTTTCTCTCATATTTTCTGGAAAAAAGTGGTGAATATTGAAGAGATAACAAATATACTATAACACTTCTGTGATTTAAATTACCATTCATTCGTGACAGGAAGGCATTTTCATAAAGTTTTAACAAAGAATAAGGAAGTTAATAGTAACTAATTTATCATTGTACTACCATCACAATATCTTACATATTATTGTTAACATTTTAGCTTTGACTGGAATTTAGGATTGTAACATTATGGAATCTGCAGTTGACTGCCGCAATGCTTAAAGAATCTGACAAAATACTTTCTGGTAGATGGTATTTTGTTGAGTTCTTTTTCACTTTGTGTTCGAACCCATGAAGTCGGTTTTGCATTTCATCCTTCCGAAGTCAATAAAATACATACAAGTCAAGTATGTTTTTCATCCATTGTCCCCTCTCCACAGAAAATTGTGACGCCAACGCTTAAATTGTGGTTTGGATGTTTGTTATCTTTTCCCTGACTGAGGTGACGTTCTTCTGTAAGAAATCATTTCACCCAGGTGTACAATATAAAATGTTCAAAGAAAAATGAAAGAGAAAAAGAAAGAAATATGAACAACAATGAAAAACGATTTGTTAATATATGCAGTAGAGACATTAAAATTCAAAAAACTTATTGTTGAAGTTACGAAAATATATAACCAGAAATATGTTATCTTGAGTTACTTCAGATCGTTTTTTCATTAGCAAATTACCTTTTGTCAGCTTCTGGAAAGTTAGTTGGAGAAACGGTGTTTTTTTTCCCCACCATTTGTGATAGACTGAGGACTGAGACGAGCGATGGTGAAAAGAGACTAAACTAAAAGAATACAAAAGTACCAATACATACTTACTAATTTTACTCCAAATCCCATTCATTTTGTAAAACAATTTCGAGTAAACTAGTATTTTCTGTAATTTATATTTGATACCAATTTGATAATAAAATGCGAAAACGAATAATAAATGGTTCTCGTCTTGATTATATAGGTATTTATCATTATGGAATACAAATAAAAACTTTTAATGTACATATGTCTGTGGAATATATGAGTGATGTATGTGCATTGAGATTGTCTGAATACAAAATCAAAATCACATACACTCTTTTACTTGTTTCAGTCATTTGACTGCGACCATGCTGGAGCACCGCCTTTAGTCGAGCAAATTGACCCCAGGACTTATGCTTTGTAAGCCTAGTACTTATTATATCGGTCCCTTTTGCCGAACCGCTAAGTTACGGGGACGTAAACACACCACCATCGGTTGTCAAGAGATGTTGGGGAACAAACACAGACACACAAACACAAACACACACATACATATAAACAGATATACGACAGGCTTTTTTCAGTTTCTGTCTACTAAATCCACTCACAAGGCTTTGGTCGGCCCGAGGCTATAGTAGAAGATGCTTACCAACCACATGATTCCGGGTTCAGTCCTACTGCGTGGCACCTTGGGCAAGTGTCTTCTACTATAGCCTCGGGCCGAATAAAGCCTTGTGAGTGGATTTAGTAGACGGAAACTGAAAGAAGCCCATCGTATATATATATATTATATATATATATATATATATATATATATATATATATATATATATATATACATATATATATATATATATGTGCGTGTGTGTTTGTGTTTGTCCCCTGAACATCGCTTGACAACCGATGCTAGTGTGTTTACATCCCCGTAACTTAACGGTTCGGCAAAAGAGACCGATAGCATAAGTACTAGGCTTATAAAGAATAAGTCCTGGGTTCAATTTCTTCGACTAAAGGTGGTACTCCTGCATGGCCGCAGTCAAAATGACTGCAACGAGTAAAAGAGTAAAAGAATAGAGAAACAGCCTGTTTCAAACCTATATCCAAGGCTCCTTCATTGGAATTTCATCAACATCAGCAGGGTATGTATGTATGTATGTATGTATGTATGTATGTATGTATGTATGTATGTATGTATGTATGTATGTATGCATGCATGTATGTATGTATGTATGTATGTATGTATGTATGTATGTATGTATGTATGTATGTATGTATGTGTGTATACGTGCAGATTTGTATGTTTTGTTTTGTGTCTATCTTCTCATGCATATATTTGCATATCTAGACATGCTCATATATATGAGATTTGACTAATAAGTATCCGACTAATAAGTATCCGTTCTAGCTCACTTCCGCTGCTTACAGCAGTGCTTGGAAGTAACGTATGTAGCGTGAGTTGGTTGTATTAACTATAGCAGAGAACTGAGCTGAGAATCTGCATCAAATTTTGGCAAAAGCTTGGCCATACTTGCTCATAGGCCTACGCAAATTTGGATATGAGACGCGTGTCTGCCAAGTTTGTGCCAAAACTGCTTTCAGCTGACCATAAGGACATTCAGGTTTCAGTTGCACAAAATCTCCTTGATTGTGTCGAGAACGATGAAAACTTTTTGGAAACTTTTCTAGGCCTCGAAGCAAGTATGACCAAGCTTTTGACAAAATTTGATGCAGATTCTCAGCTCAACTCGCTGTCATGGCTAATACGACGAACACACGCTACACACGTTACTTCGAAGCACTGCTGTAAATATCAGGTGGTAAGTAGCTTGCTTACCAACCACATGGTTCCGGCTTCAGTCCCACTGCGTGGTACCTTGGGAAAGTGTCTTCTACTATAGCCTCGGGCCGACCAAAGCCTTGTGAGTGGATTTAGTAGACAGAAACTGAAAAAAGCCTACTAACATTTCCTGATTTGTATCTCATTATTCAGTTTTACTTCAAGATCTCTTGCCAATAGGCGCAGGAGTGGCTGTGTGGTAAGTAGCATGGTTACCAACTACATGATTCCGGGTTCAGTCCCAGTGCGTGGCACCTTAGGCAAGTGTCTTCTACTATAGCCTCGGGCCGAATAAAGCTTTGTGAGTGGATTGGATAGACGGAAACTGAAAGAAGCCCGCCGTATATATATATATATATATATATTATTAGTGAATTGAAGAAATGGAGTTGAACGAAGATTGAACAGAATTCCTTTTATTGCATTCTACACATGTTTCAAAAGCCACAATTTTCCAAATTCTGATTAAATAAGGATTCCATATTGTGGCTTTCTCTTCAGGAAAAAAATAGGAATTCCGTTGGCAGAACAAAACAGAACAGAGGCGCAGCAAAGCAATTTGAACGAGGAGGCTCTTTAAGAGCCCATGGCTGAACTGATTATCAATGTACGTTGAAATAGGGTGGTGGGTGCGTTGAAGATATTTACAGGTCAGGCGGCGGTCAAATCCAGTAGGTGAGAGCAGGGGGTGTGGAGATGTTCTGTGTGACCAAAACTAAAATTCTGAATATTTTAAGAATACTGGGTGTATTTTTTGGGGGCGAGACAAAAACTACCTAGAAGCATGTATGTGTGTACTGGCCTATGTGTGCGCGGCCGTATGTTGGTAAAAGGCGCTACATAATGGTCACTGCTGAAAAATTCGTCAGGCGGCAGAAAATATTTTTTGTGTTCGTGTGTTCGTCTAGGCCTGCTTGTCAAAAAATGAACGTCGTCAAAGAATCCTAAGGGTATATAAAATTCCAGCGTTTGCTTCCAAAACAAACCCCCATTCGCCTAATGGGAGTAATTTCCCCTTGCAAGGGTTATTCATATATTTCTTAAAAAGCTTTTTAAAAAATTATTTCCAAGGATTATTTTCATTTTAGTAGGGTAACAGGTGCTAATTATCTTAGGTATCATTTATAAGCAAGATAAGTATAACGCCGCCAATGGGGACATCGAAAAGCCGACTGTAAAAGTCCGTTTACCAACCGGTCTCTGGCGAACAATATGTGGAAAAGCTCAGAGACACAAAGATTGCACTTCCTTCTGCCCCTATCAAATGGGAGGGCCACCGACAAAATCGACCATTCCAGCCTGAAACCTGAGTTCGCGTTCTTCAAACCCCATATAAGCTTGCTAAGTCCCGTAGCTTGGTATTTATTCACGTCGCGAAAAGTTGCGAAATGGTTGGAAATTCGCAAGGCCAATTTTGACGATGAGGCCCCGACATACGAGTAGACATCTGAGTCCGTGTAAACCTTACATTGGTAAATGGCATTTCTGATCTTGGAGTTACTCGACAAGAAATTGTGGCTTTTGAAACATGTGTAAAATGCAATAAAAGGAATTCTGTTCAATCTTCGTTCAACTCCATTTCTTCAATTCACTAATAATATTAAAATTCAATTATCCGCACCAACGCACGGTTGCAACACCAAATGGTTTTATCTCCAACCGTGCTTTCTTCTGCTGTGATTTTTGCTACCAAGGCATCGGTTAAACTTTTGATTAATCTGCAACAAGATTATTCATCTATATATATATATATATATATGTATATATATATATATAATATATATATATATATATATATATATATTATATATATATATATATATATAATATATATATATATATATATATACATACATACATACATACATACATACATACATACATACATACATATATTTATATGTGCGTGTGTGTTTGTGTTTGTCCCCTGAACATCGCTTGACAACCGATGCTAGCGTGTTTATATCCCCGTAACTTAACATTTCGCCTGGAGATGTCGCTGTTGGATATTGAGAAAAGTCTCACGAAAAGGAGAGAGAGGCGATAAGGAAGCTTAGGTTATAGAAAATATCGAACCCTAAAACTTTCGTTAAGTTTGCCAAAGAAACAGCCCCAGTACACCACAGAAAAGGACCCCTCTTCCAAAAAGATGGCTCCCTCGCAGGAAACCCAATGATGATAAATGAAATACTGAACGAACAGTTGCAAAGTGTGTTCACTACACCTCTGGGACGCAGGTAAGTGAACAAACCGGCTGAATTCTTATCCATTTTACCTGTAACCAAAGAGGCGAAAATTGATTACATCAACATTAAAGAAGATATAACACTGACCGTAGACGAGGTTAGCACAAACTGAGCTGCTGGCCCTGATGGATTCCCAGCAGTTCTCAAATTGTGCAAACCAACCCTTGCAATACCACTGCGGCTTCTTTTTTAGAGCTTTCTTGCAAGTGGTAAGCTTTCAGACAAACCGAAACAAAGGATAATATTGCTTATCAATAAGAGAGGAAGCAGGGCAGATGCTAAATATTATAGGTCTATCTCTCTGACCTGCCACATAAACAAAGTCATGGAAGAAAGTAAGTAATCGTGATCCTTGAAGACAATGACTTGCTGACTGACACACAACATGAGATTTCGACCGAGTAGAAACTGCCTGATACAGCTCTTGCAATATTACGGTAGGGTGTTAAAATAGCTGCTAAATGACTCAAGTGTGATTGGGATATATTCCGACTTTGCAAAAGCCTTTGACAAAGTCTACCATGGTATGATATGTCACAAACTGCGTGATCTCGGCATAGTCGGAAAACTTGGAGAGTGGCTGCAAAACTTTCTAAAAGATAGACGTCAGGCAGTGGTGGCCAATGTAGCCACCTCAAAGGAAACACAAATAGCAAGTGGTGTTCCACAGGGCACTGTCTTAGGACCACTGCTATTCTCAGACATATCCTCCGCTGCCCAGAGAGCCACCCTTGCTAGCTATGCAGATGACACAAAAGTCTCTCAGATAATGCAAAATCCTGGAAATATTGCGCATCTGCAACAGGGGTTGAATGCAATATACAGGTGAGCTGAAGATAACAACATGCAGAATAATGCAGGAAAATTCCAAGCCCTGCGCTACCAGTCCACAAAGCTGAACGACGTGCAGACAGGATACACTGGCCCGGGAGAAATTGCAATCCTTGAATCAAAATCAGTGCGTGACCTGCGTATTGACATGAGCAATGTTGCATCTTTACAGGTCCACATTACTAATTTGGTAATAAAACGCAGACGGCTAGCTGGATGGGTCCTTCGAACTTTCAAAACTAGAGAAAAGGAGACAATGACGGTCCTTTAGAGGGAATACGTCTTCAGCCGCTTGCACTACTGCTCCCAACTGTGGTCATCACACAATATAAAATTAACGGTGGAACTTGAGGCAATCCAACAAAGCTACACAAAGAAAATCGTCTCAATGCAAGGCATCAGCTACTGGGAAAGACTGAAAGATTTAAACTCTGAAAGACTGAAAGATTTAAAACTCACCTCCCTGGAGTGAAAGCGGAAAAGATATGCAGTGGTATACATCTGAAAAGACCTGGAAGGCCTTGTCCCAAACTTTGGCATTGAAAATTATACAAACTGCAGAACGAGGCACCACTGCTTAGTAGCAAAGATCTCAGCATCACCATCAAGGTACAGGACCAAATACTGCAACAGCTTAGGTTCCAAGGGCCCACAGCTCTTCAATATCCTTTCAAAATGTCTGAGAGACATGTATAGTGTGGATGTAGGTATCTTAAAAAAAACTGGATTTCCTCCTGGCAAGGGTTCTAGATGACCCTACCTCACGGCAGGAAACAAGCCCTCATTCACCAAATGCCCCATATCACATGAGGTTTCAAATAATGGTGTAGCGCAGGCAACGGTGGTGCCCGAGCATGACTATATCTTTAAAGGTGAAACATGTTAAAGATTTAAAGATTTATATATATATATATATATATATATATATATATCATTTAGTGTAAAGATAAGAGCTTTTAATAGTTTATCGCATTGGAGATGCGGGTATTGGCAGATTTTTATACCACACATTGTGTCTCTAAGAATTGTGACACAAGGGGTGTTATGACTGAATAATCATCTGACAGGTCATACACCGCATGTCGGAAATGCTATTCACAGCGAGGAATCTGAGAGAGACGGCAATCATCTAGATGTAACAGTCTCCAACCCAAGAAACTATCAGAAGCTCTTATCTTTATAATGTGTACAGTAACTGATATTTATCTTTCACTGGATGGAGTACCTTTTTGTTTATCTTACCTTAACGGAACTGTAAATTATATATACATATGCATACATATGTATGTGTGTGTGCGTGTATGTATGTAGAGAAGGAGAAAGGAGAGAGAAAGAGAGAGAGAGGAAGAGAGGAGAATAGAGGGAGAGAGAGGGAGAAAGAGGAGACAGATATGGTAAAGTAGGATAAACAAAAGCTTGAGTGATATATTTACATGGAGCACAAAATACAGAGTGTAAAATAAGAATTATGTAATGTCTTATCTCGACATCTGTTTCAAGATGACCATGATTTACGTAATAACAATATTCAAGATTAATGTATTATGTCTAGAGTAAATTGTTGAAGTAAGTTAGGGTTCCCTTTTCACGAGTAGAGTGGCAAATACACATGCAGATATGTATATATGTATTAAGAGAATAGAGTGTGCGTGACAAAGCCGTACAGTTTTGAATTATTGGTACAATCCACCCGATGAGCTTCTATACAACTTCCGTCTAACAAATTCCACTCAAACTTTATAGAGGGAACCGAATTTGAAGAGAATGATATTTATCCAGGATACTATGGATTAAGATTGAATTCAGCACCAATTGTTGCAAAGCTAATTTTTAACCATTCGGCCATATTGGGCCTATGTATGTATGTATGTATGTATGTATGTATGTATGTATGTATGTATGTATGTATGTATGTATGCATGTATGTGTGCGTGTGTGTGTGTGTGTGTGTGTGTGTGTATGAAAGATCACCTGTATACAATGTCTTTCCTCCATGACCGAGTGTTTTCGATGGGTGTTGTGTGAGACAGATTTCGACTCTGAAGAGACATGTGACGGTTCATAAGGATCATGTCTGTTATGCCATGGGTATACACGCTTGGTGTAAAATGGTTTACATACATAGAGAGTTGATTGTGGTTATCTAAAAATATCGTACCGCAGAAATATATGATAACGCAGAATGCACTCCGTACAACTCGAACATAGGACTGTTAAACCAACACACATCGAAATAATACGGTAAACCAACACGGTCGAACTAGCACCCCTGTCTTTATTTTAAGCACACGGGCTCATACAAAGAAAGGACGATACATGGACAGACAAGACACCACCGTGTAGTACATAAAACATATAACGAATGAAATAATGAATTATAATTATAAAATGGAAATTAAATGTCTTACCTGTCCCCCCGCTCGCAGATAATGTCATTTAACTGTTTATGTATAACATTTTACACACAGTTCACTATTCTTTTTGTATCTTTTTTTAAAAGTCACTTTTTAAAATTTTTTACTTACTTACTTTCATCTGTCACTATATATTCTATTAAATCCTCAAATGCCACCACCGGTGGCTGGCAATTCGTCAAACCGAACCTGTATCGGCGTTATTTCTATCATCACCCCGAACAGTTCTTTCAACTTCTGTCCTCTCTCTCAAGCAAGACTGCTTTGGCGTCTTCGTTGTACTCATTCGGTTTCTTTAGCCACAAGTGCCAAACATTGAGGGGGACAAACAAGGACAGACAGGACACCACAGAGGGGACAGTACATAAAACAAATATGATGAGATGATTATACAATAATGGGGTTATGAATGGCTGCATGCGCCCCTCATCACATGCATTACCATTAATCTTTTTAAACTGTCCGTTTTTATCATGTATTTAACTAACATTTAATCATCGTCTACCATTACAATTATTTGAACCGTTATATGTTCTCTAAAATTGTTCTTCTATTTTCCGATATTATTAAACATAACATAAAACACTTACTCTTTCTTTTTCCTTTTTTTCTCCTTTTTCTTTTTTCTTTTCCTTTTTCCTGTCAATTTGACATACTTATTTACTTTTTAGTAATATTTCATTAGTGGTTCGATTTCTACTAACTTCACTACTAGTGGCAATTCTTTGAATTCCACCCTTACTCCTGACGGGTCAATATTATCTCCATCTTCGTTGTACTCATTCACCTTTAATTTAACCCTAATTACATGTTCCATCTTGGTTATTTTTTTTTCTCAATCTCCACACTTTTTAAAAAATAATTTATCATAGTCCGTAAGTGTTTCTATTTCTGTACTCCTTCCTGTCTTCCGTTATTAGTCTCCTCGGGTATCGGTTTCTCTTTCTTCTCTGTTTCTTTCTCGCTCGATGTTGTTGTCATCTCCCTTCTTTCTTCATTTCTTTTCTGCACCTTCGCTCTCTCCTTCGTGCTAGTTACTGGTATCGATATCCGTTTTCCCTCTGTATCTTCCTCACTTGATGTTGTGGACGTCTTTCTTTCTTCCTTTCTATTCTTCGCGTTCGCTTTCTCTTTCATTGTAATACCTGGTCTCACACACTGAGTCTCCTTTAAGCTTTCCTTTCGCTTCTTCATTGGACTCTTAGGTGGTGAGTCCGCGTTTCCCTCTCTCTTCTTTCTCTTCACCACTGTGTACCTTTCTTCCACATTTTCTACATTCTCTTCGCCTACTGGCCTATACTCCTCCACGCTTTGTACCTCTTCCTCTCCTTGATGCTCCTGCTGCATCACCTCCACATCATATTTCTGGGGACACAGCTTTCATGTGTCCCCGTACTCAATGGTAGCAGATGGGTGATCTTCCCTTCACTACCACTCTTAGTTTCCCTTTTCAGGCAACACAACCTCCTCTGAAATTTTATGTAGGTCTGGTAAACTGATTTGGACCGTCACCTCGAGGTCGCATCCCCTGCAGTTTATCTCTGTTGTTCTTGTGACTTTCAGAATTTTCGTTTCTCCCTTCGTGTTGTAGAGGATGGCTGCCACCAGCCACGTCTCATCAATCTCCGGGGGCACTCTGCCAATCGTAACTCTGGCCGCACATTTGCCACAGTAGGTTGGCAGTAGTACCCACACTGACGACCTCAAGCACAGTGGAGTGCTTTATCGCTTCTTGTTCGCTCACGAACCGCACCTCCACTGTGCCATACTTCTTTCCTTTAGTATAGAATGTCGTGAGGCTTTTTATGCCCTTTAGACATTCTTCTACTGCTTCCGCTGTAGCTATTTCGATCTTTTTGGTTACTGTTGACAGCGTTCTATAAATTACTGTCCTTTTAGCTGTCTTCTCTATCACTTCTTTCGTCGGGGTCAACTTCAGGCTGACACCTTCCTTTACTATAAGTTCGTGAAACTTTTTGAATTTCTTTTCGTCTATTTTTATTTCTCTTACTTGTAGTATATCAGCAGTCAATCCTTTTCCAGTTGCTGCAGCATAATTACCACCCAGAACTGGTTGGTTCTCCATCATTTCACCCTCAAATAGGGAAGAAAACAATTAGGCAAAAATAACAATTCAATACACACACACACACATTTATCTTTTTCGCCTGGAAGTGTTGTACACTAACAAATCAACTCAAGTATTTACTTCAGTCCGGAACTTATTCTATCGACTTCTAGTGCCGAACGACAAGGTTATGGGGACGTAAACAAATTAACACTGGCTGTCTTGCTGTGGTGGTGATCAAACACAGACACAAAGCACATATACATCGATACACTGACACACACTTATAAACACACTTATATACAGTTTCCCCTTATCAAATTTATTCACAAACCATTAATAGGTCAGTGGCTATAGTAGAAATACTTGTCAAGTTGCTGCACATTGTGATTGAACCCGAAATCTCGTGGTTGCCGAGCGAGCTTCTTGACAACACAGCCATGCTTACATCTATATATAATGTAATACAGTCATCTCTCGCCGTACCGCGATTCACCTGTCGCGGTTCCCCTATCACGGTTCACCTATCCCAGTTCACCTATCGCGGTTCACCTATCGCAGTTTATCATTTAAGCTTACGTCGATTCCTCCGTGGTGTTGTTTTGCATTTATGATAAAATAAATATATACAAATTATAAAAAATACAGTACAGTACTGTTTCTATCACGCGGATTTTCACCTATCGCAGAGGGATTTGGAACGTAACACCCGCGATAGTGAATGGATTACTGTATATACAATATATAAATAAGGCAGTGAGCAGGCTGAACTATTAGCGCAGAGCAAAAAAATGCTTAGCGGCATTTCGTCCGTCTTGACGTTCTGCGGTCAAATTCCGCCGAGATTGACTTTGCCTTTCATACTTTTGGCATCATATAAAATAAGTACCAGCTGAGTAATGCGGTCGATGTAATCGAGTTTTCCTCACTCCAAAACTTGCTGGTCTTGTGCCAAAATTAGAAATAAGTATATGTAAGCATTAAAAAAAATTTCGGTAACAAAGGCTGGATACATCGGTTAAGTGACTATGTACTTGGTTAGATATTCACTGATTTATACCAACCCGATCTAGAATTCAATATAAATTGATTTCGATATGATGCTAAGAATATTTCTGTGTGAAGAACTTAAATATTCCTTGTAGTATAGTACAAACGTAGCAGTGCCCAATGTCAACTTGCCCGATTTATTTCCACCAATTCCTGCGTCACGTTAGTAGAACATTTTTATAAATTGACAGCGTTTTTGCGTCGAGATTTCCCACAATTACAGCATAGAAATTTCTTGAATAAAATTCTAAACAATCTCTTTCACGAAACAAGGTTATTCCCAGCTGAGACGTGGGCCCGAATAAGAGATGAGTGTAAGCCGTGCATTGTTGATTTTTGCGTCTCAATTGTTGATTTGAGACTTGCATGTGTGTGGTGTGTGTGTGTGTGTGTGTGTGTGTGTGTGTGGTGTGTGTGTTGTGTGTGTGTGTGTGTGGTGTGTGTGTGTGTGTGTGTGTGTGTGTGTGTCTGTAGAACAAAGAGCTTTTCTTAATACGCATTGTACTGTTGTTTAATTGTCTCTGAGAATAAAAGGCATATGTGTTTGGAGAGGTCTTCTACATACACGATAATTCAACGAGTTGATCGAACAATTTAAGCTCTAATCATGTAAACTTAAATATCTCCATGTTAGCTACAATTAAGGCAAATTGTTGATTTGAAACTTTGGAATATTTTTCTTTTTCTAGTATTTAAGTATTTGTAATTTATATATATATATATATATATATATATATATATATATATATATATATATATATTATATATATATATATATATATATATATATTATAATAATGTACATGCACACACACATACACACGCACACACATTTATATACACATAACATAAACGTACTCTCGATACCATAAACATTGCATCCACCTTCAAAGTCGAAGTGAGTGAGGTAAAAGCAATGTAATTTAATCCTACGTGTCCATTAATGCTGGTAAAAACGTCCTGTTTCTTTTAGACAGCATTTTCTAATCATCCATAAATATCGTAAACTATCATAAACCTTTTAATTCTCTATCTGATATCCCTACCTGTAACTACCGAAATCACAACGACTGACCGCTGATAGGTTCATACCTCTCGAAAGTTGTAGACTTTAGAGTCACCGTTGTACTACTCGATAGCATCGCTATACATTACACGGGTACAACAACCAATGATTTCAAAGGAATACAACAGTGAGATGGCGTTTATCATGTCCCTACAATTACATCCAACTTAATTTGGATGTCTTGATAGAATACCGAATACCTTGTTAGCGTTATTAGCCTTGACAAATGTCCTCATATACGTGCATGGTGCATAAAAGCACATACATAAATCGTAGTAAACGAGAATCGTCTGTTATAGCTGGAAATCTCGTATTAGAGAGATTTCAGTCAACTGGACTTCAACAGTGGGAGACGTCTGGCGGACGTATACCAAACGATCGTCTGTTTCGATTTATGTTTGTGCTGATGCACCATGCGCCTATGTGAGATAATTCTTTCAAGGTTAATAACGCAGTATTCGGCGTTCTAACAAGACATTCACTTTAAGTTGGATGTTAAGATCGCCATTTGCTGCTAAAACTTTCGTCGCTAATAATTAAGTCTTGATAAACGTGGTGGCTATTTAGGACATCAGTGTCTGAAAAAATTGCTTATATTCTATATATATCACATGAGCGAGACTTGTTTGCTATGTGGTTACCGGATGCTTCACACTAATTAGGTCCAATAGACTAAATTCATGTGATACGGGACTTCCGGCGCCCATAACACACGATTCAAGTTTACTTCGATTTATACCTGTGATTTTATGAACCATGTGACTATATGAGATGTCTCAAGGCTAATAATACAATATTCAGCATTTAAACAAAATCCACGTTAAAATATATATATATATGACCGTGTGTGTATCGCTGGCGATTTTCTTTCTCCATCTTCCCTTCCATGGACCTTTCCTTTTTCTACGTTTCTGACGAAGATGTCTGCTCGAAACGTTAAATCCTCCTTCTTTCTTTCCTTTCCTGAGCATCCAATAACACTATACTTGTTCCACGTCCTCGCGTTGTTGTGTTTTCTTTTTGCTCATGTTTGAATTAATTATATATATATATATATATATATATATATATATATATATATGTTGATTCGTTAGCTACTGCACGCATTTTTTTCTCTCCTTCTTTCTGTGTTTTTCTCTCTCTGTGTATCTTTCTGTTGAAGAGCGTAGGCTCGAAACGTTAAAGACTTGTTTTATTTATATTTCCTGAGCGCCATACTAATACAATTGTTCGTTTGTTTTCCACCTGCCTTCGTCTTTTGTTTATTTTCATAAAGCTTCCCGTTATATATATATATATATATATATATATATGGGGTGTCCCAAAAATGCCTACACGCATTGAATGATTATAAAGTTGTAAAGTTGGTATTAAAATATTTTTCATTGTCCCAATTTTATCTAATTTAACAGACATAATTAAATTATTTTATGAATGTGTGATGTCCAGACACTGCTGATAACGCAAAGCAAACATCAAGAATTATTTTGCTCGGTATTTGTGGGTATTCTCATTCAATGGAGGCGCTCAATTCATAGAATATTGCCGGTTATGACCGTAAAAATTTTCTTATAAGTATCCTCATAAACAGACTAGTGCTGTGAGATCTGATAAACGAGGATGGTAATCTATTGAACTTTGTGTAAATGTCATCAAGGTAGGCCATTACATTACCGTGGAAATGTTGGGACACCTCATTCTGTTAGAAATACAACTCAACATTTTCAAATACTTGACCATCTAGCACTACTGATTGTTGCAACAAATTTAAGTAAATGGGACCAGTATGAATATCGTCAGAAAAGAATAGCCCTTTTGATGATAAGCCGTAACACCATGACCGTTCTTGGAATGTAACTTTTCCAATGACAGCGATATGCTACGTTGGATACGATGGTGTTTCGTCTGGTGTGTTGATTTTGTTCATTCATTATAAATCTTGAATTATGCTTGCACTGATGAGTAAAGAGTGCACCACTGCACTTATCATGAAATCACGGTTATCTGCAGCTAAATTCTGTTTTTAAATGACTTGCTTCGAGAGTTGCATTTGGTACGATGTGTTTATTTATTCTAGTAGTTTTGACTCCTAGCGTGTTGCATTTATGTGTAGTAATGCCCTCTATATAATATATATATTATATATATATATATATATATATATATATATATGTATAATTCTACCGATATGCTGCTTTATTCTTGCTGGATATTAATATTATTTTAATAATATTTATATTTTCATGCATATTTTTTTCACTGATCTTGGTTTTGATTATGACTGGAGCTATCAGCCGAGTAAACACGCAGAGATGTAGTGGATATATTCAAATTTTGTCGTCCATGGTAGACTCAACTGACAATGACCAACCAGATTCACGCACACGCACGTGATCAGAAGAGTTTGAAACTGCATTATTGAGTTATCCTTTATTCCTCTAACGGTTTCCGTAGAGGTACGACAGAATTTTCCAATATTCACCGCCCGCAGTCATCTCTGCCCTTAAATATTTAGTGAAGTTCTACATAGCACCGTAAACTTACCGTCTATATACATACAGTGCTTAATGATTTTTGTGGAGTTGACGTAAATTATAAAGTTATATTAACGCATAAGGGTAGGAGTGGCTGTGTGTGAAGTAGCTTGCTTACGAACCACATGGTTCAGGGTTCAGTCCCACTGCGTGGCAACTTGGGCAAGTGTCTTCTACTATAGCCTTGGGCCGACAAAAGCCTTGTGTGTGGATTTCGTAGACGGAAACTGAAAGAAGCCCGTCGTATATATATATATATATATATATATATATATATATATATATATGTGTGTGTGTGTATGTGTGTGTGTGTGTGTGAATACGTTTGTGTGCCCCTACAACATTGCTTGACAATCGATACTGGTGTGTTTACGTCCCCGTAACTTAGCGGTTCGGCAAAAGAGACCGATAGAATAAGTACTAGGCTTACAAAGAATAAGTCCAGGGGTCGATTTGCTCGACTAAATGCGGTGCTCCAGCATGGCCACAGTTAAATGACTGATACAAATAAAAGAAGTAAAAGAGTAAAGAGAGCAACAAGTCGAGTTGGGGAAAACCATTGACATTTACTGAGCCAGATCCTATCACTTGCAAACGGTTAATATCTTCTTACTACGATACAACCAAGTGCGTGAACTCCACTACTTTTGCAACAAAATACTATAGTCAAATCTGTCAAGGTGTTACTGTCGTTAGAGTTTATTATATATGCTTTTCAGCCCTCTTCTTAAACATTTAACATGCTGAGGTCTTCAGAGACTATATTAAGTAGCCTCTGCTATAACGAAAGCCTCATTAGTTGGGATTTAGGAGATTATTACCCCATGGGAATCCAGTTAATCGTATCCCTTTTCAAATACTTGAATAGTGTGGGAAGTATATAAAATCTGTCTGTAGCAGATGACTTTTTTCCACTCATTCTGAAAACTAGGAAAGCATACGTGGATAGAAATTGCTAGAGTATATAACCTGTATCAAGCGATTTTCTGCCGATATCAGCTAAAGGTGATGCAAGTAGATGACAGCACTCCTTCAAAACGTTAGCAAGGAATTTACGGGGTCCTGCCGCTGAGTAGTGCATAATTAAAATTTAGCACTGATATGAAGTCCAATGTTATTTAAGTGATGTCAAGTTTGATGTATTGAGGATCATGTTTATCTTTACTCCAACAGGGTCACTGAAGACAGTAGTATTGTTTCTGCAGATCGTCCTATTCATTTGGCATCATTGCTGTTGTATATTTTTATCAAGCAGTGAATCAATGTATGATTCAGCATCGTAATGTTGTTTTTGGCAAGTGAGTTGAACACTTTTGGGTGGTGGTTAATGTTTCTCAATGACCCAGTCTTACTCTGCAGACCTCATAGCGCCAATAAATAAAACTGAGTACGACACGACAGCAGGACCCAACAAATTCCTCACCAGGATCCTGGAGAAGTACCGATACCAACACGATTCTTGTCTAGCTTAATTTTTTTATTCGCCTTTTTTAGCTTGTGTGTGGTGGGAGTGATTCGCATGTCGTTATTGCTATCTATTGAAAATGCTACTGCTGGCATTATTTTGGCTGAACATTCTGTATTTAATCTTTTGGTTTTCTTAATGAGGGTTCATATTCCCTTGGGTTCCCAATTTTACTGTTGTGAACGAAATACGTTGAACTGTTATTTGAGAATATATTGGTAATAATATCCTCGAACGTCTGAAAGTTTCTTTGATGTCTGAAGAAGTGTTTGTGAAAGATCAGTCGACATGCATTAGAACATATATAATTGCTCCCCGGTTACGATTGTGCAGTTTCATATTATCAAATGTATGATTTGTGGTGAATGCACTTGGTTAGACTCAGAAAATGTAAACCAAGGTTACAGTGCCATACAGCCGTCGAAAGGAACTGAGATATCACGGTTAGTGCTGGGGTGATTGCACATTCCATATGAGGATGAAAAATATTCAGTAGCCACGTAACCAACGCTAGGCTGACCACACCAACTTTGTCTAAATCAGCAAATTACTGCTCAGAAACATTATTCCGTGTTTATATTTGAAACGACCCTAGAATATAAATACAAGAGAAAAAAATATATATGAATTAGAACTTTATAGTTTAATATAAACTTATGTTGTATACTCACAAGTATGATGCAAAGTAAAGTATGCGATAGATAACTGGGCTTACCTCCGAAGGGAGTTTATTTTGTCGCGTTTTTCTTTAATTTATTTTGTTTAGTGGTGTGCTTTTAAATGCATAAGTTTATCTTATATTATAAAAAATCTGAACCGTTTACATTATAGTCATTTACTATTTATATTTGTCGTAGTTTCAGTAAACATAAGAGAATTTCAGTGTGATACTGGACCATGTTAGTATTAAAGCAAGCTGTCGTTGGCTTTTTGGCTAACAAAATCTTTTCAATCCTCGTATGACGCAGGAGGAAGCAAATAATATTATTTTCTACTCTAGGTACAAGGCCCTAAATTTTTGGGGAAAGGTCAGACGTTTAACTCGACTCCAGTACGCAACTAGTACTTAATTTATCGACCCCGAAAGGATGAAAGGCAAAGTCGGCCTCGGTGGAATTTGAACTTAGAACGTAAAAACAGACGACATACCGCTAAGCATTTCACCCGGCGTGGTAAAGTTTCTGCCAGCTCACCGCCTTGGAAGTAAATAATATTAGCTTATCCAATAAGATATTTTGTAAGAATTAATTTGATAAACTAAGAATTCTAGAGGCGCTTTGGGGTAGCCAGTTACGAGGTCCACAGGTATAGGAGAGAAGAGTGAGCGGTTCACTTTTTCCCGTCTTATATCGTACTTGTTAATATATAACTTTTAGTCTATGTTCTCGGAATCTTAACTATTTACATAAAAGTTATCCACTGTAATGTGTATGAGGGATATGTATATATATATTATGAATATATACTTACAAGCTGAGAAAAGCCTCCTACTTCTCTCTGTTCCTTCCACGTGATCGGTGCTCGGCCAAGCATGATCTTTCTTTCTTGGCCTGACCGCTGCTCGCACATCTTATTTTTCTGTCTCCTGACTTTCACCTATTTTTGTCGCCACAAGGCTTCCACTCCACACCCCAGCTTAACTTAACTTGTCATTTTTGTCGAAAGACACCTGTTGTTATTCCCGTTGTTTGTATTTGTAATCGTGTATTATTTTCTCCGTTTAATCGATATTTTTTTTTTGTCCGTGTTGTAGCACATATTCACTCGCTTTCTTCCAAAAACGTTAATGCCCTTAGCTTATATTTTTTTGGGGGCCTACCAATTTTGAACAGTCTCAAGCGTAACTAGCCGAAACTGAATTGATGATTGGAAGCTTGACTGGTGAATAGAAAGCCACGAATGTTCCGTCCTGGCTTTCCTGTCCGTCTTCGTATCGTCCATCTGTTTGTATGTTTTTTTATTGTCGTCTGTTGCGTTCTTGTCCCGTTATTATTTATTTATATATTATGAATATATGTATCGATAAATATTTGTCATATATGAAAACAGTCAAATATCTTTTTGAAGAATCACAGAGTAATAAATTTATTTTTACAAGGAAAAGCATGGCAGTGACTTCGAAGTTTTACCAATCTTAGCTTCGTCATACTTTGCCCAGATCTGAACCTTGTTATTGTTATTTACTTTGAGTGCGGTTGCTGTTGCTTTTCGCTAGCATTTTCCGAAACCACGATGTATATATATATATATATATATATATATATATATATCACGTGATCACATGATCACGTGACCGACCAGTCCATCAGATGTAGTTACACATCGCTGGTCACAATGCGTTCGCATTGTTTTAGCCTTCGAATGACGCCACCCCGCTGGCTAAGCGAGCAGGCCAACAGAAGAAAGAGTGGGAGAAAGAATGGTGAAAGAGTACAGCAGGGATCACAACCCCCTGCCGGCGACTCGTGGAGTTTTTAGGTGTTTTCGCTCAATAAACACTCACAACATTCAGTCTGGGAATCGAAACCGCGACCCTACGACCGCGAGTCCGCTGCCCTAACCACTGGGCCATTATATTATATGTTTTATATATATATATATATATGTGTATATATATATATATATAAAACATATAATATAATATAAATATTATATATATGCATATATGCATACGTATATGTACATACATCTATACGTATATATATATATATATATATATATATATATATATATATGTATAATATACATATATATAAAACATATAATATAATATAAATAATATTTACATGCATATATGCATACGTATATGTACATGCATCTATATATATATATACATATATATATATATATATATATACGTGTACAACAAAAAGTACAAAGCTCGAGTACATGGAACATGAATTATTCTTTCGAACAACGAAAGGCACAAATGGAAAACAAAACAAACATAAAGAACGACCCTTCATCAGTTGTTAGCTGTTTTTCTAGTTTCATATTTCGAGCATTTAACAACAATATACGCTTTCGATTAAACAGTTGCACTCCTCTTCTCCCACTATTCTATCCTATTAGTCTGTCACTCTCTCTCCCTAACTCTTCCTCCCTTGCTCACGTGGCTTCCACGTGACCATCGGCCATTCTTTTCTCTTCGTTGTAGCTGAAACAAGGAAGACGTGCTCTTGTTTGCCCCATATCCTAGCTTGATTTACGCGTTCGCCACCACAAGCTCATTTAGGCTTAGCAGCCCTTCCTGTTTGTTTTTACTGTTCTGTTTGTTACCTATTTTGTATTTAATTTGCTTTGCGGTAGCGAAAGTGTATATTGTTGTTAAATGCTCGAAATACGAGACAAGAAAAACAGCCAACAAGTGATGAAGGGTCTTTATGTTGCTTGTTTTATTTTTCATTTGTGTCTTTCATTGTTCGAAAGAATAGTTCATGTTCCATGTACTCGTGCTTCGTACTTTTTTGTTGCACATGTTTCATGACGTCCTGTGCCCACATATGCATATATATATATATATATATATATATTATATATATATATATATATATATATATTATATATATATATATATATATATATATATATGTAATGTAAATAAAATACTCAAAGCAATAGACGTCAGATACAAAAGCCAAGGTCCATGCAGTGTCATGGGCCATAATAATTTCAAGCTTCTTGCCTAATGCGAGCCCAGAGCAAACTGTTATCTCTTGTACTATTTCAGTATTACGTCTGTTTTGTTATGTGAGATACTGTCCCATATATTATATATTCCTTATGCTTTCCGAAACCGAGTTACAGAGTTTGAAGTATGGGGTATCAAAAGATTCAGTACTATTTTGGCTACAAATTAAACTTAGTTTCCATTCACATATTTTGCATTTCAAAATTTTAACATAATCTTTTCCATAAATCAACTATCGTAAAAATTTCATACGATGACGTCACATTTTCTATATGTGTACCTTAAAAGACATCATTCATCACGACACACACCTTCACTCACTCACTCTATCTCTCTTTCTCACCCTCTTTCTCTCTCACATACACCCGCGCAAGCACGCACACACACACACACATACACACACACGTCCATTTCATATAGACGTACATATATCTTTCACTTTCTTTCTCTGTCCTTTTCGCTTTCTCTTCTTTCAATTTCTGCTCTCTTCAAATGAAATTTTTACGGATACAACTGTGTACAAAAATGGGGATTAATGCATAATTTCTTTCTATGCTCATAATTTCAGACATGATCCATCTCATTCTTATAAAAATGATAACTTCGTCCAATCCGGTGTGTTAACCACAAATTGTCCTTTCTGTAGAGGTTAAAAATTTTCAAATGAAACAAATGGTATGTGCTGCTCAGGCGGTCAGGTAACATTGCCAGCACTATCAAATCCTTCGCAACCTCTTATGTATCTTCTAGAAGGCATTTCCATCCAGTCAAAGGATTGTCTGAACAATATCAGACAATATAACTCCGCAAACGACATCGTTTGGTGCATCTAAGAAGATAGATAAATATGAATGTACGACGACGTCAAAGTTCAAGGGCAAGTCTATCACCTCATTGGCTCCCTGTTACCCACAAATGAACAACCACAGCTCCTCCAAATTTACTTTATGAGTAATGTAGGACAACAAAACCGAAGGAGGTGTCAACATTTCAGATGATGGGTCGTGTTAGACACGCGCCGACTGCTGAAAAAGAGGGTATATTCACTGACAGCTTCTCGGTGCGTTCAAAAATCACATAACCCCCACGGGTGAGGGCCTGAAGTACTCCAAACAGACGCATAGTATGTTGCTTAGTCGAATTAGCCCATCATTTACTCCACAAATGTTTTGTTGTCAATGCTGCACTTTCCCATATCACCTGTTTCAACATAACTGTATTATAAACAAACTATGCTATTTTAATCCCGAGCAACGCCGAGTGTCTCTGCTAGTATATATATATATATATATATATATATATATATATATATATATATATATATATATATATATATATATATATATATATATTTATATATATATACATATAAATTAATTTGAAGCTAATAATACTTCATCAATTTGGGATTTAAACGAGAATATACTCCAGGCTTATATACACCAGATACGATTATTGCACAAATTTTGCAGAAGTATGCTTCAACTCATACTTGCGTATTAGGTACAGAAAAGAATAATATCTAGCATTGATCAATTTAACATTAATTCTTTCTTCTATAGGTACGTGACCTGAATTTTTTTGTGGTAGAGGGAGCTGAGCGATTATATCATCTCCAGTGATCAAATGGTGCTTATTTTAACGACCCCAAAAGGATGAGAGTCAACCTTGGTGGTATTTGAACTTAGAACATAAGATCAGAAGAAATACGCCTAAGCATTTTGTCCGGCCTCCTGATAATTCTGCCATCCCACCGCCTTGATGAATATTTGTAGTTTTTGTAAACTTCAGCGTTGTACTTGTTTACCGAGTCAATTGATCTAAAGTGCTGAAATCGAACAGAAAGGAAAATGGACCAAGTTATCATATCTATAAGAACTGATCACTAACAAAAGTTTCCAAACTTATCATTGCATTGTGCCAGTGTCAATCATAAGTGTGTGACAGAAACTTCGATACCCCCAGAAATGAACTTAAAGTGAATTTAGGAAATATTGCGAGTTTGCAACTTGCTGAATGTCTCTTCCACGATATGACTGCTTTCGCAAACTATAGGTGTCAAAATTATTACGATAGTTTGCCGGTAACTCATGAAGGATTAAATATATTTGTGTCTATTGTTTGTATGTTTTCCTGTTTTTCAGCATGTTCATTTGTCGACACACTGTGCCACATCATCATTATTATTATTATTATTATTATTATTATTATTATTATTATTATTAAGTGTGAGTATGCGCACGTGAGTATGCACAAGTGTTTATGCTGGAGTGAACTGAAATGGAATATATTATTTTCGTATGTGCTAAACTTAGGTTAGTTATTATATTTCTCTTTCAATTCTAAATAGTGTCATCGAGAAATTTGAAACAAGAATTCCGTTATTTTATTATTTATTTCTAGTAAATATCTGTCTTGATGTTAACGCTGACAAAGCAGTCAGGCTATTTAAACAAAAGGAAATGTGAGCTGTTGCTATGAACACACATAAAAAGGCATTGTGAGGTATTTATTTCACCCAAGGCAATAGTTTATGTTACTTCGACCTGGTATGATGTAACAGCTAAAACTTTCTCATCAGAAATGGTTTCGTTTATGACAATTAGCCACGTTCTATTTGCTTATAATGCTGTGGTTAGCACTGTAGGGCACGCTATCAACGAATCGCTCATCTTTGACTTGGTTTCCAGGGAGGTCTGTTTACATTATTATTATTATTATTATTATTATTATTATTATTATTATTATTATTATTATCATCATCATCATCATCATCATCATCATCATCATCATCATGATCATCATTATTATAGAATAATTATAGATTATTACAGAATCGTTCACACGCCAGGCAAAACGTTTTGCGACATTTTGCCAGCATTCGCAGTCTGATTTCAAATTCCACTGAGGTCGACTTTGCCTTTCGTCCTTTCGGGAACGATAAAATAAGTAGAAGTTGAACACTGGGGTCGATTATCAAGAGTGAAGAGCTGGTAGGATCGTTAACGCGTCGGACAAAATGTTTAGAAGCATCTCTTCCTGCTCTTTCCGTTATGAGTTGAAACGCCATCGAAGCCAGCTTCACCTTTTAGTTTTTCGGGGGCCATAAAATATAGAGCATATCAAGTTTTAGGGGCGATGTGATCGACACACCATCTCTCCCTAAATTTGCAGGCGTTGTGCCAAAATTTGAAACAATCATTAATATTATTAAGAAAGCCCGTCTTTACGTTCCGATTTTAAACGCCGCCAGGGTCGACTTTGCTTTTCTGCATTCGAGATCGATAAAATAATTACCAGTTGAGCACTGCAGTAATTTCACTGAATTGTTGTAATTCCATTGAAGTCGACTTGTCTTTTATCTTTTCGAGGGTCAATGAAATAAGTACCAGTCAATTCCAGGCAATGGACTAACCTCCTCCGCAAAATTTAAGGCCTTGTGCCAATAATGAAGAAGATTAATATCATTAAGGCGCCGACCCGGTGACGCCTCTGACAAAATGCTTAACGACATTTCGTCTGTCTTTATGATCCGACTGTAAGTTTCGCCGAAGTTGACTTGCCTTTTATCCTCTCGGGATCGATAAAATACGTACGTACCATTTGAGCACCTGGTTCGATATAATAAATTAACCCTCTCTCTCTCAGAATTCCAGGCCTTCTGCTTATAGTTTAAATAATTATTAATCTGGTAAATGGCAAAATTAGAAATATTTCCAGGTATTTATTTAAAAGTTTTTCTTCCCTGTGAAAAATTCCACTGTGGGCGATGCAATCGACTGGCCACCTCCCCTCGATAATACCAGGCTTATGCTTAAATTATAAACAATTATATGTTGTTAGTTGTTTTTGATGGGGTTTGTACCACATTCTTTTCAACAAGTAGTACTATCATGCATTGTTATAATTTTTGCTTAACATTTTGTGAGTCCATTTTCAACTTCGTGTTTAATGATATCTGCAGCTGTTTGTCCACCTTCGTCACAACTGCCTTTTACGGTAGCTTCCCCTTTATATATTTCTGACTTCCTTGACGACAGACAATATTTATATTATTTTACACAGAGAAAATTTTACACAGATTTTTTTCTAAAAGTCTATGGCGAATATAATATTTCCGTGTCAGTTTTCCAAGTGTAGTCATAATTATTTATTCCTTGTCAAATGCGTTGGTAATTCAATTATTTAAGAATTTTATTACTATAGTATGTTACTTGATTGTATTGATTCTTGTTTCGTTATCTGATCCTTGTTAACTCAGTTTAAAACATTAATCTATTGTATGTATAATATTCTTTCGTAACCTAACCTTGTACTCCATTTACGAGAGTCGGCTGTAAAGTTCATAGGCTATCCAAGATACTTTAATAGAATGCGACTAAATAAGATTCGTTTTTCGACATAATCCCTCCACCCCCTTGCAGTCCACCCCCTTCTTCCATCATTATTACAGTGCTTGGATCCTAATGGTGAAGAAGTTTTCATTGTGTTGGTTAAAAAAGCAGATATATGACGTAATATAGCAGATATATGACGTAATCATCACTGAGATACTGATTCCCATCCAAATGTTTTTATGTTGGGGAGCAGATGATAGTCAGATAGGACCAAATAAGGAGAATAAAGAGGGTGATCAACCGGTTCAAAGATACAGTCATGCACAGTATCCACTGAAACCAAGGCCTTGCGCGTTGGGGCATCGAAAACAAGGCTCATTTACGTCAGTTTTCTTGAAAGTTTGGCCTTCATAGCCTTTCGTAACTGCCATAGCAAGTTGCCACAGTACTCTCCATTGATGGTGTGGCCCTTGAAAATAGTCAATAAACACAATGCCTTTTGCATCTCAAAAAGCTGAGGCCAACAACTTCCCAGCTGATGAAACGAACTTAACCTTCTTTGGAGCAGGTGAGGAGTATTGTTCTTTGTCGCTGACTCATCTTGCCTTAGGAACACTTAGCAACACTTAGCAACACTTAGCAACACTTAGCAACACACATCTTGACTTAGGAAACGTTCAAGGAAACCAACTGGATCTGCCTCAAGCAATAATATTTTCCTATGATGTGATCAGCCTGGTGCGCATTTGATCAGGTGTCATAGGACGTGGCACCCTCCAAGCAGAAACCTTCGTCATACCAAGTTCATCGGGCAGACTATTCTCAACTTTCTCATCGAGTTAGGCTAATAGTTATGCTAATAGCATTCGCTATTTAATTTATAGTCAATCGCCGTCATCCATCGCTATGTAGTGAACACGATCAATGTTTCTCTAGGTGGTGGCAGATTCAAGACGTCCACACCTTGAGTTATCTTCAAGATTCTCCCTTCCCCTCGTAAATTCATTTTTGTATTGATGATAAAACCGGAGTGTCATCTCTTAATGTCAGCATGAATGTCAGTATTGATGTTGTCAGGATTTAAATCTTTTTTCTGCAGGCACCTGATAACACGACGATGCCAAAATTTGTCCATTTTCAAGTCGGTACTAGTTACTCTTGAAATTTTCTTTGAACAGTCAGATGTCAGTTTAGATAGAAAGAAACAATGCATTTATTAATTAAAAGAGTTGAATGGTTGAAATTAATTCATGCAAAATTTCATGGCCCAAGCATCATTCCTTCATAGACAACTTGAACTTTACAGCCCACCCTCGTATTTGCAATAAAGTGCAATAAAACACACAAGAAATAAAACAAAATATTATTGAAGGAAATAACTGTTGAAATATTGCTGGTTACGTTCACTTAATCATTTTTCAAATTGTGTCCGAAAGTAATTTAATGACCTAGAAAATATTTGTTGAGTCAATTGGTATGGAAAACAGCCAGCGTTATGAGGATAGTCGCTTTTAAGTTAAGTTTGGTGTAATGTCTTGGTTTTAATTTTACTAATAATCTGTTCTGCATGCTGTTTATGTTCTGGACCTAACTTTTTTTATTAATGTCGCTGAAGCTTGTTCGGAAAATCTGTGGCACCAATGTTGCGGAATTTGGTCTGTTAATCGTTTGTGTGATTTTCATAGAATGGTGAATCTTAGGTTATCTTGGTTCTCTTCATTTACTTCATTATTTCCCCAAGAAAAGCTTAAGTTCTTTGGAAGAAAATATTCTTCCTTACCTGTTTTTGTTGATTTATGCCAGTTTTTCTTTTCTGTAATTTCCGCTTCGCTTCGCTGGAGATGCCGTAAACTTAGAGCATCATTAGTTAAAACATGTCTAAATTTCCACGTAGGTGTTAACAAACAGATGGGCTGCCTGACCAGTGGAACACATCCTTTCCAAAGACAAAAAGCAGAAGAGCAGACATTCCTGTCACATGCGACTTGAAAAGGTACAAGGCATGACGGTCTCGTGGTATTAGATGACAGGTGTAGGTTTTCTCCAGCTGTGTCCGACTTTTCAAGGATAAGTTCTTCTCGGCCTATTTTTGGCTTAGACTGGTCAATCTTCTCGCTATCTTGTCCCAGTCTTTGTCCACATGAAGATTTGGACAAAGAAGACTCCGAACAGTTTAACTGGTCTCTCCTTTCATCACCTCGTGATAGTGCTAGATGGCATGGAACTTCCTCTCAAGACGCAGGGTTGCAGACCCATTGACTTTCTTGGTTAATTTTGGTTCTTGTCTACACCTCTTAGTCTCTTAGAAGGTGCCGACCCGACCACTTCGATGCACTTGGTATGGTATTCTATTACGATTACGTTATCCATATATACTGATTCTAATCCGTGCGATGTGCTCCACAAACTCTCCAGTTTCTGCGGTAGTGGCTCAAGGACCACCATAGTAAACCTTATCGATTCTGCCCTGATCGCTCTTTTCAGTGCTGTCGATTCTCCTCGTAAATGCTAGCTTATCTAATACGCCAATATAGGATCCTTAAGCTTGGAGCGCTTAGAAAGACACCAGCTTCTGAAAACTGTGTCCCTGCCTACAGAATTTATCTTCGTTGATCGTGCAAATCAAAACTTTGAGGTTTGTTTAGTCGACACTTTGAGTTGTGGGAAATATACCTGTTCTTACTCACTGACCTACTGAATAATCTATCTAGATCTGGAAGACACAATAAAATTACTAGATGTCCATACTGGCACAAATGGGAAAAGGCAATCGGCATACGTCAGACAAATAGAGTAGATTTGTGAAGCTTTTGTAATTTATCTAATATCAGCCGCCTTCCATGCAATCCAAGCGTGTACCCAGCATGTTGTTCTAATCACCCAGTCGCACTAAGCAGCGGAACATTTCTAGGAAGATCTGAAGTGGCCGGAAGAAAGCTGGTCGCTTCACCGTCTTTGAAGCGAAGACGGACACTAGTTTGAAGATATGGCCATCGTTGCTCATCACAACTTGCATCACAAACTTACATTCTGCCTCTAAAAACATAGTTTACATTGTGAGATCCATACCTTTCTGAACTATTACAACGGCTCTACTTTCAGATCTCGGTCAAATCGAAGATGCATACACTTTGTAGTTACCAAAATAGACATGAAGATTAATGCCTCAGAAATTCATATCTTGTTGATGGCTACTGAATCTCTATCTGCTAACCTGCACCTGCGGTCTTTGGACAGATGGCTGTGCTTCAAAGATGACACTGGCTATTCTGAATAAGGTAATCTTAGATAAAAGGTGGGAAATCAGAAGGGCGGTTTACCCTGTATCATGAATATCATTAACATTATACCATCAATATATCATCCGCATTATATCATAAGCATTATATCAACATCACAACATAAATATCATCCGATCAACATTATATTTACATTGTATCACCAACACTATAATATCGATATTATGTCATCAATATAAGATCACAAACATTCATTTCAATAAGATTTTGTCATCTATAGCAGTGGCTATGTGGTAACTAACTTGTTTATCAACCACATGGTTCCGTGTTCAATTCCACTGCGTGGCACCTTGGGTGAGTGTCTTCAGCTATAGCCCCGGGCTAACCAAAGCCTTGTGAGTAGATTTGGTAGACGGAAACTGAAAGAAGCCCGTCGTATGTATATATATATATATATATGCTTGTATGTCTGTGTTTGTCCCCCACCATCGCTTGACAAACGATGTTGGTGTGTTTACGTCCCCGTAACCTAGCGGTTTAGCAAAAGAGACCGATAGAATAAGTACTAGACTTACAAGGAATAAGTCCTGGGGTCGATTTGTTCGACTAAATTGATGCTCCAGTATGGCCGCAGTCAAATGACTGAAACAAATAAAAGGATAAACGAATAAAAGAATATATCAACATAATATTATTATATTTGTATCGTCAACTGTTCAATACTCTATCATATTTTACTGTCATGGTGGCTGTAAAATGGCAACTCAACTTGGTACTTCATATCGTATATTTATTGATTTTATCTTTTACTTAGCTTAGCCATTGAACAGCGACTATGATGGAGTACCGCCTTCAGGGTTTGAGTCGAACAAATCGAACCCAATATTTTTTATTTTATAGTTTGGTACTTATTCAATGGGGGTCTTTTGATGAACCGCTAGATTACAAAGGTATAAACAAACCAACACCGCACCAGTTGTCACATGGTGGGAGAAGCACAAACGCAAAAACACACACACACACACACATATGTACGACGGGCTACCACACAGTTTTTGTCTATCAGATTCACTCACAAGGCATCGGTCGGCCCGATGCTATTCTGGACGATAGTTCCGCACAGTGGGACTGAACCTGAAACCAAGTGGCTGCAAAGCAAGCTCCTTAACCTCACAGTCATACTCGTGCCTTTAAACATGCGTCCAGTAAACCTCAAGTGCGTGAGAGAGGAAGAATGAATAGAAATCCAAGAAGTGAGAAAAGGTAAAGGAAGACTAAAAGAGAGGGTGGAGAGAGAAAGGAAAAGGGATTGGAGCGAGAGAAAGAGAGAGGGAGTGGAGAGAGGAAGAAAGGGAATGGAAAGAGGGAGTGGAAAGTGAAAGAGTGTGTATGTGTGGAGAGAAAGTTATAAAAGAAATAAGTATATAACTTCCACACTGACCCAAATTTTACTTTGCAGGATGTCAAGTGTGAATAATTTCAGAATTTTGATCACGTGCGGAAGTCAAATGAAATTCTAGCAGACATTCATGCAGCGAAATGTCTTGGTAAGGCACGAGACTAGCAGACACGTGATGAGTGAGCTTGAACTTTGTGTGACGGCCACTGCTGTTTAAATTAGCTTAATGTGGACAACTTACGGCTTTATGTTGACTCAGCTAAATTTCAAGGATTAAATTTCTGAACATTTTCATTCATTACAGAAAAGAAAATATTCTAAACACTATGATATGTTTAAGAAACTGAGATGGCATTCGGATTAAGAATAGCATAAAACAGCAACAAAAAACGCTACTACCGCCACCACCACCACCACCACCACTAACAGCAACAACAACAACAAAAATAACAATAACAATAACAATAACAACAACAATAATTACAGTTGTTTATTGACTACAGGGACCTCACACAAATAATCTCTAGGCAGAACTTATGGACTTGCTTTCGAATACGTATCAGTTTTCTCACTTGTATCTGCCTTTCATCAAATTTACCACATTCCGCTCTACTCTGACCCTCGTTCCAATTGAATTTGTAAGAGTTGCTCGGGGAGATTGAAGTCTACCTTCAGCTCTCGTAAACGTGTCCATCATACAAGATCAGCAATTGCCACGCCACAGACGTAAACCGCATGCTCCAGTCTGGCAAAGTTTTTGTTTTAAGAGATTCAGTCGAATTCAGACGCACTCTACACGCAATAAATTCTGTGCAACGCATCTCCTTACCAATGCTGCATTTTCTAGAAGTTGTCCATTTTTTGGAAGTTGCCCGAAAGTTCTGCGGAATGTGTAGCTGGTCTTTTTCAACATGCAGGTTCTTCTCGAGAACATCGTTGCTCATACCTATCCTAAATCCTAACACTAACCACATTGCCCTTTCTGCCAGAGAGCTGTGAACACCTGACAACATTCCACATGTCAGATACCCAATTCTGGCTTTCGCTTGATCTTCAACAAGAAAGAAGCTAAAAAGACACTCCGAGTGACCAGATACAACCTGGCATTTCTGCCTGCCAGTTTGAACGGGATATTCCTTGAACTTCTACAGCAATAGTTCGAGACAAAATGTGTACAAGTGATGTAGAAAGACATCTTTGACGGGCCTACACCAAACGATTCCGAATAATGGCCATCAAGCTGATGCCATTCTACAATCCAGTGAACACATAGTGGAAGAAATCTTTAGAGCTGCATACAATAGCCAGCAGCGTTACTGGACCCTGTCGAAAACTTTGATTCAAGTTAATCAGCACACACCTTCCAAAGCTGGATGTAGATCTCATGCTTCTGCAATATATAATATAATCTACGTGGATCACACAAGTTTGTGCGGCACTATTTACAACTTCTGAACGAGAACCTTTGCCAAACTCTTTAAATTTCTTTTAAGCAGACTTTGAAAATTCATATAAATTTTCCCTTGCCTGCTTCTTGCCTAAGTAGCAAAACATCATGCTTACAAAAGTGGAAATTCTCATAGTTTCCTACTAATTACTATGGACCTCTTTGAGATAAAATTGGTGAGTAAAATCCTCAATGTGTCTCATTGAATGTTTCCAATCTAGGACCACGAAGTGCCGTCTGGGCTGTGAAAGATTGCCCTTGTCTCGAGAGCTAGGTCTTTCGTAATTGAGAAAAAAACACCTTACAAGACCCGAACCGCTTAAAAGAAGGTGCGCACGTCAATTTCAGTGACGGGAACCCTTGTCCCACTTGCGGCCATCACATCTCAATCAGTATACCTATCATTGAGCAACTGGTCGTGTTTCCAAACAATTCTCGACGTCAAAGATATTAATACCTCCAATCTTCTAGTTGTAGTTGATGAGAATCAAAAGAGGGTACTTACGCGGTGTTTGTATTTTCTTTTGCACTACCGAACACAAACATACAATTTGCAGGCTTTGGTTTAACAGCGAACTCTTACACATCTTGTGGGAAAAATTGCTGTTTGACGGTAGACTGCAGCCATTGTCATAATAAATAGTCTGCTGGTTTGTATTGAACTTCTATCATAGTATTATTTTTTATTACCTTCCTTGTTTGTTTTATCAATTTCATCTTCTTTATGTAGGTGAGATAAAAACAAAAGTTATAGGCTTTTAAACTACTTAGTCTTTAAATTTAGTCGATTCCTTTTGGATACAACTTCCGTCTTAGTTTCAGTTCGTTTCAACTTGTCCTCGTGATATAATTTCTCCTCGTCGTCTCAAGATGGTAAGTTGGAAGAGTCGCCTACGACCTCTGATCAACGACCTTTAGCTAGATGGGGCAAGATCGTTCTACTACTACTGGCTTTCCCACCGGTGATTTGTGGATAATGAAAAAGAAAGTTGAGATCTTTTCTTGGCCATCTTCAGACAAGAGATCGATGCTACTTTTAGAAGTATCAGCAACAGCAGCAGCAGAATAATGGGAGCAGATTTTCTCTGTGTTCTATAGGGTTCTCGCTTCAGAAATACGGATGTCTTCTATTGGTTACTTCATTCACTTTTGATATTTTTCTGACTTTTGATATTACATATGTCGTACTAGGATTTTCTGTTCTGCATAATCAACGTGACCGATTTAACGATAAAATCTCTGGTGAGATGTATTTTCGGTATGGCATTATGATCCTCGTGGGTCATTAGAATTTGAAGTACCATCTATCCGCGACTAATAATTTTAAGGGTAATTTCTTTCTGTAGAATCTCCCCACTGCTTCACATAAGTTTTGATCAACCATTTGTCGACTTCTTTTCCCATATGCTTTATCGTGATTATCTCGTTTTTATTTCACAAATATTGATGTACCAAACTATATGTCTATGTATGTGGTGTGAGTGCCGTCTTTCAGCCTTCTTCTCTGTTCATAACGTAACAGGGTTCCTGTTACAAGTCTATCAGCACCAAGACACTTTGGAAGTCTCCTTTCAGTGATATCTGATATACCCGACTATTCTGTAAGGAGATTCGGTGATATTTCACTGTTCTCATTGACCTTTCCTCAACGAGATCCTCGGGTAAAGAAGCACTGGTTTACGTTACATACATTGCCCATTGTTCATATTTTTTCTGGAACTTGGTTAGATCCCAAGCCTCATCTGCAGCGGGAAAGGATGGTGCTGTTTCTGGTTTCCACACATCTGTGACATTGCTCCTGATGTACTGTTATTGTTGCCATTAGTAATATCGATGTTTGCCAATTTACCAATGTCAGTGTCATTGTTATTGCTCGTAATGTTAGTGGTGTCATAATAAATGTCTTTCAAACTGAAATCTTCATTTTAAAAATAGATTTTCTGTTTGTGATGCAAGTGAGTTTTCTTTAGATTGTCCTATATTTATAAAGCAACAGACATCATTGAGAGATGCTCTTGCCGCTAGCACATTGATAGCGTTATGCTTTGAAAATTAAAAAAAAATTCTTACGAGATATTTTCAAAACACTGAAGTAAAGGAAATAGAACTTATTCCACCCCAAGCGGGTCAGAAAACATAAAAAATTCCAACCCCTGTTTGAAATAGTTTAAATTAATCCCAAAATAGCAAAATACTCATTTGAACCATAAACACAACCTAAACTCTAGAACCAGAAAAAGCATAAGCTTATTTTTGTTGGAATTCAGGCAATAACAATAACAATAACAATAACAATAATAATAATAATAATAATAATAATAATAATAATAATAATAATAATAATAATAATGATAATAATGATAATAATGATGATGATGATGATGATGATGATAAT